>NC_088921.1:10747500-10902500 GCF_038396675.1 Hydra vulgaris | reverse complement strand
GCACTCCACGAGGAGAAGTTTCTCCAGGAAGTATGAGCACAAGTTCTGCACATTCTCTGTAGTCATCACGAGGCGTGCTGTTACCTTCTGAGGCCAAAATATGTTGCAAGAAATTAATAACATTTTCATTCTGTTGCTTGAGACGTCGATCAGTAATATTTAAAATTTTAAAATTCGATCGTTGTTTTATTGTATCCCAAGATTTTTTAAATTCCATGAACATAAATTGAATTTCATAATTAACGATGTAATAATTAAATAATAATTAAATGTAACGATGTATAAGTAAATGCATTTTTTTAACGTTTAATAATTATCCAAACAAAATTTTGAATATTATACATTTCTCCAAGTAATTATATTTTTATATTTAAACAATGTTTATTTTTCGCAATCAAATTTTTTGTTTGAATACTTATTTCTCTGACTGTACAAGCTGTATATAGTATTTGTGTGAGACTATAAAAAATAAATTAAAATTACAATCCATAAAAATATCAAAAACATAATAAAAATATATTTATACTAAGTAAGTAGCTGTGGCACAGTGGTTAGAGCTCTGGTTAAGAACACAGAGGTCTAAGGTTAGGCGTCAGCTCTAGCCTAATTAGCGACGGTACTATTGAAAAAATATAATATTTATAATTGCAAACAATATAAGATAAAAAAATTAAAAATATTTAATAATGAATTATCACCACAATAATCTAGAATATGTATTTTTAACATAAAACAATATTTTTTGCTTTTTATGATATTAGATGCTACAAATAAAAATATATAAATTTTTATCACAGAAGCTTTTCTTACTGCGCATAATTGATTCTTTTTATAAATAATTCTGATGCATTTAATATGTTACTATTTAGAACTATATGCTACTATTTGGTGCCTAACATTTTATTTTTAAAGAAACATAACAGAGTAGTTCAGCCATTACCTTCTTACTTAACTTTGATTAGATCTGATTATCTGGTTTATTATTGTTATGATTACCATGATGAGGATACATAACAACAATAAAAAGCATAACACAAAAAACTTTGGATAATTAGACCTTGATATTTATGATTATTGAAAATAAAAATTGAAATTAACAACATAGAAAAAAAAAATTTTATTTATAAAATTTTCATAACAAAAATATTGAAATTTTATTTTAAGTAGAACTAAAAAAAGGTAGAAAACTAAAAGTTATATCAGATTTTTGTAATAATTAAAAAAAAAAAATAGATAATTGTAAAAAAAGTTTTTGTACTGTTTAAATTTTAAAATTGTATAAAGTCGTTTTTTTATTGCAAGAAAATTCATTTTAAGAAATAACCCATAACAATGATGTAAACTTGAATGATGTAAAGAAAATAACACATACTTTATCTTTGAGTTCTCTTGCGGTATCTAAATATTTTGTACAACATAAAACGACTTCATCAAACTTTCCCCATAGTTTTAGTATTTCCTAAATTTCCCTGGCTTTTGCTTCACCAACTCCGTCACCTAAAGTCCTTGCTAATGTGAGATCATGTTTGGGATATTCAAGAGCTTTCTCGTATTCTTTTAAATAAAAATAGGTATTTCCTAATTGGCTGTAAACAGCACTTAATGTTTTTAGATCTTCAGTACCAACTTTATTTGCTGTTTCAAAGTACTCAACACCATCTCTGCAGTCCCCATTTTTACAATACTGTTCACCTTGCAGAGCTAATTCCATACATGATGCATTTGATATATCAATTGTTCTGCATATAGCTCCATTTGATGCCATATCTTTATCAAAAAGACATTATAAAAATATAAATTTTCTGAAAAGATATATTCTTTATTAAGCGTACATTTTATAAATGTTAACTGTAATGTTATTTATATAATTACATGTTATATAGAGTTATTATTATATTTATAACTATATATGTATATATATATATATATATATATATATATATATATATATATATATATATATATATATATATATATATATATATATATATATATATATATATATATATATATATATATATATATATATATATATATATATATATATATATATATACTGCATTTATTAATTATAAAAATAATTTGTATTAAATATTTATTAATACTTAACATTTTACAGTTAAAATAAATATATGTCGAGTAACAACCTCTTTATTAAAATAAATTAGGCAATAAAAATTCATAATTAAACAAATATTTACATTTAGAATACTTTCTTAGAATTAATAAACAGAATTTTTTTTTAATTATTGATGGAATTTTTATTTATAATTAATTATTAAATAAAAAAAACCAAAAGAATGATAAAATAAGATGTTTCAAAGCTTTTATCAAATTTCTTTTTAAATTTTTCTTTAAAAATACAAAAAGAAGTTTTTAAAATATTTTTCTTCACGAGTAATAACTTAATTAAATATATTAACAAAGAAACCATTAACCTTTAATATAAACTTTTGAAATCATCTCTACAATTAAGGGGAAAAAAAGAAAACAACTTCATAATAAACATATTTTTAAAGTTGCTACATTTCTTACAATTGTTAATTATGACACCAAACAACAGCTTGAACACTTAGAATTTATACTAAATATTTAAAAAAAAACTAAATTATATATATATATATATATATATATATATATATATATATATATATATATATATATATATATATATATATATATATATATTTATATGAGCGATATTAATGAGCGATAGCCATTCCAGACAATTTTTTCAAATTCAAATAAGCATATATAGTTTATATCATTGTATAGAGCTTGACTTGACTTAAAAAATGAGGGACCATTTGGCCTTTGAAGTTAAGTGGATCCAAAGTTATTGAATTTTTTGTAGTGCAAAAATTGATGATTTTTTGATGAAAGGTAGGGCTTAAGTATGGAAAATTTGCAGTGCAATGGCATTAAAAAAGAGGGTATTTTTGGATCATATTGACTTTTAAATAACTTTTGAACCGTTATTACATTTGACTTGAAATTTTCCATATTGATTCAACAAATATAACTTAATAATATACAAAAAAAAATTGTTGAGATTGCCCAGAATTGTCTATTTTACAGACTGAGGGTTTTAACTTATTTACTTAATTTTGGTGCCATATTGACTCTTGAATAATTATTGAACCATTATTTCCTTTGACTTAAAATTTTCCATATTGATTTACCAACTATAAGAAAATAAAATACCAAAATATTTTTATTTAATTCTGTCTGGATTGTCCAAAATCGTCTATTTTAGAGACTGTGAGTTTTAACTTATTTAGTTTTGGTGTCATATTGACTTTAGAATAACTTTTGAACCATTATTACATTCGACTTGAAATTTTCCATAGTGATCCAACACATATAAGAAAATAAAATACCACAAAATTTTTTTGTTATTCAGACAAGATTTACCAGAACCATATATTTCACAGACTGAGAGTTTTCACTTATTTACTTAATTTTTGAAAATAATATTTGGGGTTATATTATAATTAAACCATACAAATATGCATAAAGGAATCATGGAATCTAAACATTACATTGTATTGAAGTTGTTGTATAATTTACAGACCGGTCAGTAAATTACTTCAAAAGGGCTGCACATACCAATTTGGCATATCGACTTTGAATATATTTGATATTTTTGAACCATTATTAAATTTGATTAGAAATTTTTTATAATGATCAATTCTTTTTTTTTAATCTGACAAGATTATCCAGAATCACCTATTTTACAGACTGATGGTTTTCACTTATTTACTTAGTTTTGGAAAGAAAAATTTAGCGTTATATTATAATTACACCATACAAGTATGCATAAAGGAACCATGGAATCCAAATAGTATTTCATTTTGAAATTATTGTATAATTTACAGACCAGGCAGTAAATTACTGTGTAAAGGTATTGAAATCTGTTGGAATTCTACAGAATGACCTATTTGCAAGATAAAAGATTTTTCAATAAAGTTAAAATTTAATTTTCAATGAAAATAACTTACAGCTAATGAACTTTCTGATATTTGGAGTACTTACAACAGCAATAGGCAGGTATAACAGCAGATACTCTACCTAAAAATAAAAAAATTATTATTGGAAACAAAAATACACAATGTGTTTAAAATATTTTTTTAACTCGTTTACAAAAATTTTATAAAGAATTAAATTTTAAAAAGGTATATATATATATATATATATATATATATATATATATATATATATATATATATATATACATATATATATATATATATATATATATATATAAATATATATATATATATATATATATATATATATATATATATATATATATATATATATATATATATATATATATATATATATATATATATATATATGCAGGTAATTAGTATAATAACATAAAAAATTAAAATAACATAAAAAAATTATTTCTTGGCTTTTAGTGAATGATTAGAAGTAGCAAGTTTCAGTAACGAAGCAATCAAATAATCATTTTTAACAATAGACACCAGCGAGAAGGTAAGCCAAGTTGTCTATCTACACAAAACATCACAACAATAACATCACAATCACAAAACACACAGACCCTGTGACACTAAACGCTCCAAATTCACACTAGTGTCACTAAGTGATGGGTTAACTTTTAACCAAAATTAATGATCATCCTGAAAAGCTCAAAGGTTGCTCTATTTGCAGATGACATATGAAACATATGGACTTCAATCATCTTGTTTTAGAGCTGAGGTTTTAAAGGTTCTACATAGTATTAGATAAAAGAGGCAAGGCCAATTCCACTGCTCTGGACATCAAAAACATCTGAAGAACAACAAACAAAATAATTGAATATTTGTGACCAAACGGTATTCAAAGAAAAAATATGACCCTCCTCTTCAATAATACGAAAAAAGAGGTCCTGATATTAGTTTATTAAAAATTCCCAGAGCTCAAGTTGAAGCATGAAAAATATTGTTGTCAATATCGTGCCTAATTGACTCATGAAGGAAATTTGAACCATCAAGACTGAAAACAAATACTTTAAGGTGATGTTTATGAAAATATGTTGTTCCACCAAGTACAAGTAAAATGTTTAAACGATGATGCAGAAATGAAACCATAAAATTTTTGGAAAACCTTTTATGCAAAAATGCTTCCATTCATCAGCTTTCCCATTTTGCTGATCACCATGTCTATAGGCTGTAAGTTTTGAAAGTTCATACAAAATATCAAAAGTGAGAGAGATTTGCGCACTTTTTTACTACCTTCCTGCTCAACCACTTTTTTCCATTTTATGATTGCTTTTTCTGCATATATTCCTAGATTGTCGATAACGTGTAAGCCACAAAAACATGATGCATTCGAGAATTTTTTCATTTAAAGAAAGCTGATCATAGTTTTCAATAACAAAAGGTAAAATTGCTTTTCTCCAATGTTGAAATTAACTAAAAAAATTTGAATTAACTATAGTGCGATTTGTCATCAAAAATTTGAATAAAAAAATAAGTTTCCTAAAATCATCCTCATAGTTTTCCTTTTCAGGAGAAAATATTTGAGACATATCAGTGAGTAAATTTTTTAGCTCTCCAAAATAAGATTGTGCCTCTCCCAAGAACATATCTTCTATCCCAAACATGTAGCTTCCAGATGATATTGTGACTTGAAAACTACCAACCTCCCTAAAATTATACTTTGTGCCATCTGTATGAAGAACATTGTTTGCACTATTCAACATAGCCTCTCTCACTTAAGCTTTTGATAAAAGGTTCCTTTCACTAAAAAATTCAGCAGCCAAAGATTTTTTTAGAAGAGTGCCACATGAAATTCCAGCCGTTTTTTGTAGTACAGTTCTGATAACAGATTCAACATTATTAACAAAAACATTTTTACTTAAAAGGTTGTAATATACCAAGGGAATTTCATCATTATATCTACCTCCTTCAAAAACATCAATAACATTTTTTTCAAAAATGTTAACTCTTTCCTTCAGCTCTTCTGTAATACTTTCAAAGTAATGCAAACTCTCCTTTATGATTGAATGATTCATTTCATCAGATGTTGTAAAACAGCTTTTTCAATTTTTTCTGTTAAATACTATTCCATTTGTCAATCTGATTGTGAGCACTTTCTAGCCTAATAAATTTATTTTTCTAACCTTAATTTTACTTGCAACAATTGATTAATCCTACCATCCTTTCTAACGTCTCTTTTGCTGACATTTCTGACATTATATCTTGATAAGATTGCTTGATTTTTTTTTTTTTAATATTTTTTTACGTCAACATGTTTTAAATGAGATTCATTCTGAGGACTGAACAATCTAACAGGGAGGAGAGGCATTACTACCCCAAAAAAGTTTTGAGACCTTTTATTTATTTTTTTTTTTTAGTCATTTTTTCAGTCAATTTCTTCAATATTTGTTTGAAAAATTATTGGAGGGAGGGGAAGAAATACCGCTGCTTCCTCCCCCTGCCCCCGGTTGCTACGGGAATGTTGATTCAAAACTATGAAAATTTCTGAAAACAAGTGCTATATGATAAATAAGTAAAGAGTTTCTTTTTTAGAAGCGAATTAATTAAGTAAGTAAATTAAAATTTAATCATAAGAATGTTTTGATAATACGAGACAATTTGAGACTTTATTTAGAATAATAACTCTCTCTCGTTTAACTCCGTATACTGGGAGTTAAAAGAGAGAGAAACTATACTAACTACATATACTCTCCCTTATTTTTAAGGAACATTTTCAAAAAATTGAGTTGACCGAAGCCTGTCGATAAATATAAATTTATAACTAAATTTATATTCATCGATAAATTTCAAATTTGAAGCAATTATAATATCTAAGTCTTCAAGTTTGATGAACCTGCAAAGTTTACAGCCACCTCAAATTTAGGGGGGTTCAAACTTTATATATTCGTAATTTTCGAACACTAAGAGATTATTTTATAAAAAGAGTATGCCCAACTTACATACATTTTTTACCTTGTTTCTTTCTTTTTTTTTTTTAAGCATATATTTACGCTCAAGGGTGTTGAAAAACAATATAGAACTACACTTTAAAACTAAAAAATAACTTTGAACTCAATAATTTTATATATATATATATATATATATATATATATATATATATATATATATATATATATATATATATATATATATATATATATATATATATATAAACAACTTTAATAAGTATTCTACACAATAGAGTGCTCAATGTTCTTAAAAGAACAGAGCAATTACATATTAGTAGAAAATCACTTAACAAAAATTTTTTCCATTTAACACTGTGTTTCATCAACAAAAATTCATCAGAAATGTATTTATATATATTATGTAAATATATATATATATAAATATATATATATATAAATAAATAAATATATATATATATATGTACATATATCGAAAAATCGCCTAAGTTTGGTCACTTAAGCTTTTAACATTTATTTATCATGCATAATTGAAAAAATTGAAATTTTTTTTCCCTTACACTCACAGAAAATTATATTGATAATTGATATTTAGAAAAATAAACAATAAAAACTAGTATTTAATATTTAATTTAAAATGAAAACATCTACTTTGACCGAACTTTCAATACCATCTCAAGTTCGGCCGCTATATAAATAATAATAACGTATCACAAACTTAACGTCACAAAAAATGAAAACTAATTTTTTAAATGTTGTTTTATTTTAAAATTATGATATAAACTTAGGATTTACCAGTAACTATAGAGGGTGTCACACCGGGCTCAAAAAAAAAGCCTTTTAAGGCACCAAAGAAAACAAGAAGGAGCACATAAAAAATGCCTTTTTAAATATAAGTAGTAATATTTTCAATTATTATTGTGATAAGTCAACAATTTTATTACTTTGGCCATTATCACATTTGCTACGCCACTGGTTAATAATTTTAAAAATATATTTTTCAATTTATTTAAAAGGTTTGTTTAATTAACAAAAAACACAATATTGCTTAAAATAAGCTTTGTATGTTTATTGGAAATTCCTGCACGTATCGTTGACCATAGTAGAACAGCAAAATCCACACAACCAATTTTATCTCCAAAAAAAATTTCAAAAAGATGATATTTTTTGGAGATAACTCAAAGAACCGTCAGTTAATTTTGAAATTATGAACAAATTTTTAATTTAAATAGAATACTATAGTGTGTATCAATTATTAATTAAAAATGTCAAAATTTACTGGTAAATATATATATATATATATATATATATATATATATATATATATATATATATATATATATATATATATATATATATATATATATATATATATATATATATATATATATACGTAAGTGTATAAATATGAATAAAGAAAATATCTTTATATTATCATGTATAATATTGTATACTTGAAAGAGTGCTCAATAGATAAACTAGAGCTATATAATATATATGTTACTGTTACCCGCAGTACCAGGAATTAGCTAAATGCTAATGTTTATAATATAATTTAATATTGCAACTCTGAGTTTCATGTGTTATCACAATCATCAGGAAGTAGTAAAAGCAAAATTAAACTTTTACTACTTGCCTAATGATTGTGATAACACATGAAACTCAGAGCTGCAATATTAAATTATATTATAAACATTAGCATTTAGCTAATTCCTGGTACTGCGGGTAACAGTAACATATATATTATATATATATGTTACTGTTATATATATATATATATATATATATATATATATATATATATATATTTATATATATATATATATATATATATATATATATATATATATATATATATATATATATATGTATATATATATATATATATATATATATATATATATATATATATATATATATATATCTATTAATTATATATATATATATATATATATATATATATATATATATATATATATATATATATATATATATATATATATATATATTTACCAGATAACTAAGACGCCAAGCTGATCGGGCTTCGATTTTTGCATAGATAATCCTTAAGACACCAACGATTCGTTGGTGTAAAAATCTAAACACGATCGGCTTGGCGTGAGTGTAAGCCAAAAGACATCAAAGTAGGATATACTCCTTTAAAATTTGTCGATGAATATAAATTTAGTTATAAATAAATAAAAAAAATTTTATATACTCGTTGCTCACACGTTAAGGGCAACGGGGCTTAGGGCAAGGGTTAAGGATTTATTCGTGCCCAGACTCCGGCCATCTCAACTTTTTGCAAATGTTCTATAGTTGACATAAATAACTCATAAATGTTTGGAGTATACTCCATGTATACTCCAAACATTTATATGTTTACATTTATAAGTTTGTATATGTGTGTGCGCGTATGCAAATTACAGTATATATCCCAGTAGGCACGCAACGTTTTATTCACGTTTCAATCACGTGTATTTTAGGTGACTTCGTCCAGGTTACTATTTTACGTGAAAGTCACGTGAAAGTTACGTGCCAAAATATCTCGTCTTTTGGAACTTTTTTTATTCTCAAAAAAAACTGGCATTAGAAATGTGAAATAATATTTTTTATTATATTAATTATTTTTTTATAGTATAGTTTTTATATTCATTATATTAGTTATAATTATTTACTTCTATGATAATATAATTAATTTTTATTGTAGTATTATCATAATTAAAAAAAAAAAAAGTGGTCTATATAATATCTTTTAACGCAATGCATTTATAACAGAACTAAAAAGAACAATATATTTTAAGTTGTAATATCTAATATCTAAATTATATCAAATTAAGTTAAATAAATTAGTATCCTATTTGCCGTCCCTATTTGCCACACAAATAAGATTAAATTCAAATACAAGGTATGCTTTTTTTCTACTTTATGATATAATATTTTAGACTGGCGAATTTGTCCATTTTGCTTACTTAATACTTACTTAGTACGAAATAAGTTATGTTATAACGAATTTAATATTAAATTAAGTAAGCTACATGGACAAATTATAAGTTCTAGCAGAACTTATTCTTGATTCTTGAGCAATAATAATGTCTCTAGTACTTCTGCATACATTATTACTCAAGAGTCGTTTAGATAAAAACCTAAAATAGATTTTTTTTCTTTATTTGGTTTTTATCAACAAGGTTAAAGAGTTTATCCAAGATAATATCAATAAATAAATGTGTTATGTTATTTATTATTGATATATGTATATATTATTATTAAATACTTTATCTTTTTATAATATATGACATCTTGATCTCGTGCTTTACTTGTTATAAAGGGTTAATACTTATTTATTTCCTTTTTTTATATTATTTGAATATTATATGATTAATATATATATATATTCGAGTTATATGAAATTATTATTATATATATATTGTATGACTTTTATTACTATTGTTATTATGTACAATATAAAACAGGTTATTCACGCGGATTTGTTCGATGTTTTCCCCACAAAAAGATAATTATGATGCTATTGTATTTGAAACTGCATTTTACTTATCTTTCAATGTTGACGACCTTCCAATATGTAAAGCAAGTTTCTCTCAAGTATAGCATTGCTTTTTTAAAAATTGTTTAATGATTTAGATCAAAGAAATAGCAACACCAGAAAATCTTGTTGCCAAAACAGTTAGTGACTCACCATGTAAGATTTGTGTTAAAAATTTGTGATTTAAGATGATTATTTAATATTCATATTATTATTAAAGTTTTTATTTGTTTCTTTTGAGCTATATTTGGTGTTGTGAGCTATTATTGGAGAAAATATCGACTTATTCATTAGATAAAGTTTGATGCCTGCACTTACCCCGTTTCCTTCTTCATGTTTCAATCATGTATATTTTAGGTGACCTTGTCCAGGTGACAATTTTACTTGATTAAAACGTGAATGTTACGTTGCCAAAATATTGTGTATTTTGGAACTTTTTTTATTCATAATAAAAACCTGTGATTAGAAACTTGGAAAGATATTCTTTATTTTATTTACTATTTTTTTATAATTTAGTTTCAGGGATTATCTTATTCGGGATATTCCCGGAATACCAGATATTTTTCTGAAATTTATATTTTTCCAAATATCCGAAAAGTTTTCCATACATACAACTTATATTACAACATATAACAGGTATATATTATTCATCTATTTGTTTTTTTGTTGTTTTAGTCATCATTCATACAAAAATTAAGAAAAGTTTTTAAAAAATTGAGAAACAACTTGGCTAAATGCAAAATTAAGGGGGAAATGAGGGGGAAAATATTCTGAATTTTTTCAGGATATTTTCTGGATATTTTAGATATAATGATTACATGAAATACGTAGTTTATATATTCATTATTGTAATTACTTTTTATTTTACTTTTATAATAATGTAATTATTTTGAATTGTAATTTTATAATAATTTAAAAAGTAGGGCGTAAGATATCTTATAACGTCGCAATGCATTTTTGACAAAAATAAAATGTCACATATATAATATTTTATCCAAACATATTATCTTATAACTAAGTTTTATCAATTTAGGTTTAATAAATATATTATAAAGCTTAGTTCAAAATTGTGTAACGTTATGGCAGATAATTCTCATATTGCAACACGCAAAAGATTAAACCCTACTACAAGGTATACTTTTTTTTCTACCATATTGTATATTATTTTAGACTGTCAAATTTGTCAATGTAATTAATTTGATAATAAATAAGTTATTATAACTTATTTAATATTAAATTTATTAAGCTACATGACAAATGATAAGTTCTGCATAAAATATTATTGACTAGGAAGACCCAATGGTATTGTTATGTTATTGCCTAGTAATATCATTCTGTAGTAAGACCTAATAACCTTTTAACTTTTAAAGTTTGAGAAAATTCACTTTTCCCTTTTTTTTGTCTTCTTTTGTGATCGCACTTTGTAGTAAGAATTTGATTTAATTCATATCTTGTTGGAGAATGCAACTTGATTCTGAGTTGAATTTTCAGCACTCTGTATTTATTGGTGACCTAATTTGACAATACTTTATTATACATATTTTTAGTTTTATACTTAATATATTATATATAATTAGGGGTAGATGAGGCTCCTTAGCCGTGGTGAATGTTTCCACAGCAAAAGGAGCCTCAAGGTGAAAATCTGACCATGGATAAGGAAAATCATGATATAAAATCCCCACTATAATGCTTTGTGGTTATGTGATAACTATTACATTTTTATAAATTGTATTAATTTTTGTGTGCATTCTAAAATGACATTTAATGCTGTTCAAAACTTTGTAGATTACTCATTTAAAGCAACTTTGTGGGCTGTCACCTTTGCATCTAGTGAGTTAATGTATGAACAAGTTAATGCAGAAACAGTTGCAAATATAAGAAGATGAAAAACAAAGAAAACAAATTATCATGTTATCACATAGTACACAGATGTTATCACATAAGGTGAGTACAGGTCTTTTTCTAATCACGCCCATCAGTTATTAACTTTATATAGATATAGATATAGATAAATCCATAGATAGATATTAGATATAGATATATATAGATAAAAAATATTTTTTTAAACTTGTATTTTTTATTATGTACTTCTTTTTTTTTAATCATCTGTCGACTTTTTTGTTACATCTTTTTTTATTAAATACTTATTTACTTTTTTAGCAATCAGAGTATTTTTTTACACTGTATGTAGTATTGTTTTCTTAAAATTATTTAATGATTTAGATAAAAGAAAACAAATAACACACTAGAAAATCTTGTTGCCAAAAGTAGTTAGCAACTCTCAAAGTAAGATTTGTTTTAAAAGCTTGTGATTTAAGATAATTATTAAATAATCATACTATTATTTAAGATTTTATTCGTTTCTTTTCAGCTAAATCTGATTCATTAGATAAAGTTTGATGCGTGCTCTTATAGAAGAAAATATCGACTGATTTGTTAGATTGTGTTTGAAGCGTGCTTTTATGGAAGAATAGATATATAAGTTTGAAGCGTGCTCTTCGTAAGTTGCAGATCTACGACTTCGTACTTATTACTTATTGGATATAAGGAGGATATTTTAACAAAAGTGCAGCTTTTGTTACAAATTAAAAATTTTAATGTCAAGAACTAATATACTGACTAATAAAACCATGTATTTTAATACGTATTAAATATTTCCTCGACGATGAGTTTTTTTTCTTTACACGAATCCAAACACTTATAATTGTAATTATAAAGCATAATTATTGCTTAAATATTACGTGCCAAAATTAACGTAAAAAGCACGTCTTTTGGACAGTTTATGGGGACCAAAAAGTCACCTAAATATCACGTCCCAAAAGTAACGTGAAAAACACGTCCATAAATCACGTGAATTGGTCATTTCATGGGGACCAAAAAGTCACCTAAATATCACGTGCCAAAAGTAACGTGAAAAACACGTCCATAAATCACGTGAATTGGTCATTTCATGGGGACCAAAAAGTCACCTAATTGTCACGTGCCAAAATAACGTGAAATTCACGTTTTTGTCACGTCGCTGTGCCTACTGGGATGTATATGCAAATATTTATAAATGTACATATATGCATATATATATATATATATATATGCATATATATATATATGTTTATATATATTTATAAATGTACATATATGTATGTATATTCAATATATATAAAAAGTTAGGTTGGTCAACGAATCCTTACATTTTTTTAAACAAGTTTCTGTTGTTAGAAAATAGTTTACTTAGCAAAATATTTTTTAATAAAAAGCCTTTTAGTTAAGTTGCCTTTTCTTTAATATTGATATTATAAGTAATTTTCTTGAAATACATAGAAGAAGAAAATGTAAATAAAAATAGAAAGTATAAACAAAACCTCCATCTTTAAAAGAGTTTTACAAACAAATATACTTTTAGAAAACAAGAATATTCTCTAGTTTTTTTTTAAAAAAATATTATTTTGAATTTTAAATTTTCAAAATTAATTGTCGTATTTAATTGCTTTGCAATTAGCCAAAATGAGCTTTGCGAGTTTTTTTGCTTCCAAAAGTTCGATAACTGCATTTACCTGGAACATGATTTACGTGTAATTTACTTGGAAGAGGCGTCTCTATTGGCATTCTCTCCAAATTATAAAGGTTATCTTGACACATTGTTTTACGTAAAACATTTTTATATTTAACAAATTTACTCCTAAGTTTTTTAAACATTTATTAACAATTGCCTTACGCATTTGTTCATGCATTTTTGAGTAATTTTGAGTAAAATTTTTAAAAAACAGGTAAGTGATGATATAAAAAAGAAAAAATCAAAAGCTTGCATAAATAAATAATATAAAAACGTATTCTAATCAATTCACTAAAATAAACTACAGTAATTCGAACTTAATGTAAAGACTCACTCAAAAAAAGTTACTCAAAAACTCAATAACTTTTGTTCGCTTAAATTTGCTCAAAACAAGTCTTACAAAAGAAAAAAAAGAACGTTATTAGTCCAAGGGTTCATTACCTATTCCACTAATTGACACAAAAGAGCTTAACAAGTGCAAGAGAAAAAAAATTAACAATCTGTAATCAACTTCAAAAAAAAAATTTGAAACTGTATCTAAGTGAGGAAATAAACAAAAAACGTATTTTTTTTTTTTAAATAATTAAAAAAAAAATGTTTTAAATGCACTTTTTTTGAAGACCTATTAATGTATATTTTAGGCGCCTTTTTTTGGCAACAAGTTAACTTTCATTTAAAATTGAATTCTAGTTGTTTCTTAATAATAAGAGGTCATCAATTTTTAAATTTAAAACCTCCACATCTAAATTTAAATCTCTGGCTTGCAGAACTGTGCGATGGTTGTTAAAACTTTAAATTATGTGTTCGCGAGTATGATGCATTCAAATGAACCCAAGTATTTTTCAATGCCTTTAATATTTGATTGAGTTTTGGCAGTCACATTTAGCTTCTTTAAGTCTTGGGTAGCACTCTATAAATCAGGATTATGTTCTGCACAAGGTTTAACACATGTTATGCAAAAAGCATCCAATATTATCTTATAAAATTTGCCATCTTTACGGGCTAGAGCTGAATAAGTTATAAGTCTTTTGCGCAACACCGAAGAAGTTTATAACCTCTACACAGCGCTCTGTGGTATAGACATCACATAGATTTAAGCTATGACAAGTACATGGAGATTAAACTGACAATGGTTTCTTTTTAATAATATCTGCTTGAGCTCCCTTATACTTGTTGCTCATGTTGCTGCAATTTTCATAACCTTCATCGAGACACTATCATTTGTATATTGTGATTTTTAATAACACTGCAAATTAATTCAGCAATGGCTTTTCCCGTTTTTTGATTAAAGTCAACAAACTCTTGAAATTGCTCTTAAACATCGTAGAGATTATTTTCTTCATTTAACTAATTATAACGCAATATAAATACAGCTTGTTCCATATGTGCTGAGTTAAGGGTTGCATCAACAAATATTGAATATTATCTTGCTGCTTCTCGTTCACTTAAAAAAACGTCTAATACTTTTTTGGCACAACACTCTTTAAACTCATTTTGAACATCCGGTAAAAGGTAATTTACTTGTCGTCTTCTCTTTAACTTCTGCAACTTCATGACTTTGCTCAGATGTTCTTCCAAGAATCATAATGGCTCATCAATTCAAAAATGCCCAAAAAACTTTCATTTGCTACAATGCCAACTAAATCTCCTAATCCCAAACATCCTTATCCCAAACCTCGTTTGGCTAGTTTGACTAACCCTAACCCTAACCCCTAACCCTAACCTTTCTCCTAATCTCAAACCTTGTTTGGCTAGAAACAGTGTAACATCTAAAATTGGAGAAGAACCTGTTTCCAGTGTGATGCTTAATTTTTATGTTCTGAAGAAGCATAATATTGGCAGTGGAATTAGAGTCAATACTGTTTTCCGATTGGCGCCATTTAATATAACAATATTTATGGTTGCTGCTGTTTTGATGCTCTGGAATTTTGTCGTGCAATTTTTTCCATTTCCTTTGAAAAGTATACCCCAAATATAGTGTTTAAGCGTGAGTCCACAAGTCTACAATTTGTTCAACAAGGTTGTTGTTATTGCTGAAATTAGTTTCTACATTATGATATTGATTTTCTAAATCTTTCTCTTTTGAAGACACTGAAAATTCATAACTTTGAAGTAGAGTTTCTTTTTCCTTTTTTGAGCTCCAGATTTGTGATGGTAGTTTATTTTTTATTTGACTACTAAATAAGATTTTATATTTATTAGCATTAATTATCATTCCAGTAAATAAAACATTTTGTATATGATCTATATGCATATATCGATGTATTAAAAAGCAATATGTGAAACAAGTTTTCTTAAACATTAGCGTAGCGAGGGAAGACCATCGAGGAAATGGCTCCGGGAGCAAAGGCTTCAAAAGGTCCAAAAAAATTTTAGGAGCAAAAATAGAAAAGCCAATTTTAACATAAAAAGTTTTTAAAATTTTATTGTAAAAGGCGCTTTTTCATTTTTGCCCCGATGGCAAAAATCTCTGCTTCGTCAATGTTCTCAAGCGTCGTATATATTAAATAAAGCAATTTTTATAATTGAATGTTTTATACATTATAAAGATGAGTTTACAATCATTCGCTTTTCTAAGGGAACGGAAAAGGAAACGGAAAAATAATCACGTGAGCATGCGCAGTTTTCCTTCGAACAAATATAAAACTTTTATTATGCATGTTCACGTGATTATTTTTACCTTTCCTTTTCCGTTCCCGTAGAAAAACTGATGAGTGGAAACTTGCCTTAACAAAACTCCATATATAACTGATTAAACTATAACATAAAGATAAACTAAACTGTAGAATCAAATGCATCAATCAAATCAAATTCAATTCAAAGACATTCTCTAACATTCATTGATTTTTATTTTAAAATACCAAATTATTTTAAAATAAGTGATTTAAAGTAAAAGATCTTAAACTTAAAGTTCTTAAACAATACACACTATACTTACTAACAAATAATGTGTTCAATCTATTCTTGCTACCAAATAATGTGTTCAAACAATACTTGCTTCCAAATAATGTGTTCAATATATACTTACTACCAAATAATGTGTTCAATGTATTTTCTACATAATTTTTTTTTAATTACTTTTAGAAAAATGTCCGAATAAAAAATAACTAATAAAATTGTTTTGAGCAACAAAACATATATAAATTAGTATATAAATTATATCTATTCTTAAAAAAGCTGATTTAAAAAAACAAAAAAAAAACATTTTAAATAGTAGTAATAGTAGTAGTTTACAACTTTAAGAAAAAGTGATTAAAAGTAAAATATTGAGAAGAAAAAAATGTATTTTAATTTTTAACTAATGAACATATATTTTTAAATATATATAATCATTTAAAATTACAATGACTCTGAATAAAAAGTGTATAGAAGAATTTGCTACATGCAACACTCTTGGTTTACACTTCTTCTAGTGCATGATAGGAGGTTAAAAAATTAAACTCGCGCAACCTATCGAAGAATTGCAAGTCAATTTAAATAGTACAAAGAGAAAAACATTAAAACTTTGATTGAGGATGATGTACCTTGATGTTTTCCGAAATTCTTACTATGATAAAGAAATTATAACTATTGAAATTTTGATAAGATCTTTAAATTTCTCATAACAAGTTTATATTTTTAAGTTGTTATACTACGATTAATAATTGCAAATTTTTATAAAATAATTTAATTAATCATCTGTGAATCGTGAAAAATATATATAGTTTTTGCATGGATAATGGTAGCATTTGGGTAATTTGGGATAACGGGTAGCATTTGATAATACTTATAATAATAATAAGGTAGTAAGCAACGGGCGGGTACCCGTGTATCCGTCAGTCCTAGTTCTAGATAATGTTAAATGTTTAACATAATTTATGTACAGTGCAGAGTCACAATCCGTCAATGTGCTAATCCTTCTTACTTTGACTTTAAAAAGGGTGAAAAGAAATATATGACCTAATCCAATATCACATTGAAAGCAAACTATTTCTAATAGACTCAAGTATAACAAAATAATGCATTTGATAGTTTGTATAAACCAATGGTTGGCAATCGTTTAAGATGGAAAAGCCAAAGTTTTACAATTTATAAATATTTTCTGGTTTCTAATGAGCTACTAACATCTTGCTTTCAATAATAACTAGTATTTGTGCATGGAGCTGGAGAGCCACGTTTCACAATCAAAATTTTATCATCAAATTAGGCTTGCGAGCAGCAGGTTGGCCACCCCTGGTAAAAACATTTAAGTTATATAACGCAGACTATGCACTTACATAAATCTTTTATTGTTTTCACACTTGACTAACAAACGTAAACTTTGAATAAAGTATTAGTGTTACTGCTAAACATCTAGTCTTTTCTTATTTAGTTCTATATATGTGTAGTATTTATAAATCACAACACTGTTTTAAAAAATTAGAAATTTAGTTTGTGTTATAAAAATACTGAAGGTTGAGTGAGTGTGTAACACAAGACTACAACCGCTGCCTGATTCTACTTTTTTTAATTAACTAAATTTATTGAAAAAAGTAACGTGGTTGACGTCAACTTTTCTTGACCTCCTCCTTCCCTCTTGTTAAAAATTGTCAAAAACTTTTTGATTTTAAAAACTGACCAGCCAATGCAATTCTCACACTCCACACGGGCACTGATTAGTGGTTGGACATTATTATTTGGTTACAAACCATAAACAACAGTTATTTTTTCAGCAACTGTTATTTGCACTTTTCAATTTTTTCCTTTTAAATAACTAGCATTATCTCTCTTACACGTTTTGTTCTTAAAGGTGAAATTCCAATTTCAGAAAAGCTAGTATTGATAGTGTCACTTAAACATAATATATCATCTATGCTATCACCATTGTCAATTTTTTCTTTTTATTCTAGTTTTGTTCTTAAAGTTAAAATTCCAATTTCAGAAAAGCTAATAGTAATAGTATCACTTAAACATAATATATCATCAACATTTTCAATTTTTTCTTTTGAGTTAGTTGTTGAATAAGCTTTGCAGCTTAAGGACACAATTTTTGACCTGGACAAATTACTTTATTTGTTAATTTTGAAAGAGAATCTTACTCTCTAGGTCAATACATCTCAACCCTTTAACTGAGCCATTAGCCATGCCAAAAGGATTTAAACAATAGCGCTGCAAATCCGTGTAGCTTGTGTTTAACAAAGAGAAGTGATTAGTGGTGGAAACAAATTAAAGTAACATTTTTGATTAAATCATATGTTCGTCCGTCAATTAACCTCTGTTCCTCAATCAAAAGTTCTGAGTAAAAGTCAGTGAAACCCTTTTTTCATGAATAAGTACTTTTGTGAAATAAACTTCTGCAAAATGATCCAAAACAATAATTACTTAAGTTTGTTCAACAGACATGTAAGGATAAAAAAACGTGGTCCGTCATTAATGACATAGTGGAAAGAAAAAAAATAAATTCAACTTTTTTACCAAAAAGAATTTATATTAATAATACTGATATGTTCTGCAAAAAACAAGTTTCGCAAGAATTTAACAAATATTTTATAAATACTGGTCCAAACCTTTCTAATAAAATAATTTCAACATCTGATTCATTTAAAAACTACAAAAAACCCACAAATAAAGCTATCAATATGTACAGTATGTACGATATGAACAATAATGAACTTAAATATAAAGAACTTGAAGAAACGTTTTCTTCTTTAAAAAAAAGAAAAAATAAGCATCAGGGGTTGATAAAATATCTAGTGATATAGTTATCTTCAACAAAATCAGCCAAAGCAGACCTCTGCTCCATATACTAAAGCTCTCAATAACTTCTGGGATTTTCCATCATAGACTCAGTAATTTCTATATTTAAGTGTAATGAACATTCGAAAATAACCAACTATAGACCTATACCAATACTTTCTGTATTTTCAAAACTTTTCGAACGTGTAATTTATAATATAATCTATATTTATTTCACTAAAAACAAATTGTTTTACCCAAACCAGTTTGAATTTCAAAAAAATCTCTCAACTAATTGCAATAATTAATTTAGTTGATCGAATAACTAATGGTTTTAAACAAAATAAATTTACCTTGGAAGTTTTTATTGACTTATCAAAAGCATTTGATACAGTTGATCACTGCAGCCTTTTAGGTATACTAAAGCGCTACGGTAATTAATAAAACTTACGATTGGATTAAAGTTATCTTACCAATAGAAAACAATATGTATATAATACACAATCTGGAGTATTAAATGTTTTCTGTGGAGTTCCCCAAGGTTCTTTTTTGTTTTTGTTTTGTTCTTTATTACATTTTAAAACATTACGTTAATATTTTATAAAGTTTACAAGCTAAAATAAAATAATATTAACAGTTACAAGTGAAGATATTTAATATATATATGTATAAAAAGAACGCGGAAACTCGTAGAAGACCGTATGGTCTTGTCGTTGAGTACCGCTGTAAAGAGACGTTGTTGACTTTTTACATATTAAATATTTGACTTAGTAAATAACAAAAGTAAGTGTTTTGCGATAATTAAAGAATAACAAGTTAAGTTGATAAATGTTTAAAATATTCATTTTTTTTAAGAGAGGCTTTGAATGAGTTCGTCGATCACAAGAATTAACCAAACGAGCTATATGTTTCTTATGACAATGAAGGTGCTCTAGTTTACTTTTGTTAGTACTACCCGACGCAATATTTCCATAGTTATTATGGCAGTGAATAAGTAAATAATACAGTTGCATTAAAGTGAGCATGTTAAATAGCTTTTTGATTTGTAAAATATTCCAATACTTTTTGAAATTTTGTTGCTTAAATTTATAATGCGCTGTCTCCATGTAAGATTTTCATCAATATATATTCCTAAAACCTGAGTAGTTTTTACTCTTGTTACTTGAATATTATCAATGAATAAAAATGGCGTTTCGTATGGTATTAGTTGTTTTTTTTCGAAAGTGACTGAAATAGAGTCCAGTTAGTTTTTTCAATATTTACTGAAAGTTTATTTACTTTGAACCAGTCGAAAGTTTTTTAGGTTTTAAGTTCATAATTTCACATAATATAGTAATATTGCTGTGCGCTAAAAATAAATTTGTGTCGTCGGCAAACATTATTGTCCTCAGGCTGGATGCTTTATGGAGATTATTGACATATAAAAGAAAAAGAAAAGGTCTGAGTATAGAACTTTGTGGCACGCCAGAAGTAATGTTTAGTAACGTTTTGGATGATATATCGTCAATGTTTACATATTGAGCACAATTATTTAAATAACTTATTACCTATTTTAAAACGACTTCTGTGATTCCATATGATTCGAGCTTTTTAATAAGAATTTGATGGTCAATAGTATCAAAAGCTTGTGATAAATCAATAAAAATTCCTATTGTATATTCAGATTTTTTAAACAACTTGTTAATACTACGTGTAAACTGGAGTGTTGCATGTATACTTGTTAATACTTCGTGTAAACTGAAGTATTACATCCTCTACTTTAAATATTGGGTTACTTTGACAGTTTTAAGTTGGTCAGAGAGAACTCATTGGCTAGTGCAAGACGATTTTAAATAGAATATTTTAAATAAAATTGTAAGAATTTATAACAACGTTTCCGTTGATACCGTCGAATCCTTTTGCTTTATTTGGTTTAATCGTTTTAAAGCTTTAAGTTTCTTAGAGGGTATTTCAACGCATTTAAGAATTGTTGTTTTTGAGGTAAAAATTCAAAAGAATTACTAGTATATGGAATATTTTTTGCCAAGTTCGGCCCCGCTAAAATAAAATGCTTATTTAATTCAACTTATTTAAAATTTTATATGCTTGAAGCATATAAAATTTTATTATTAACTTTAATACCGTTAGGCAAAGCGCTTGATTTAGTTTTAGCTTTACCAACGATTTCTCTTAAAACTTGCCAAGTGCATTTTGAATTGTTTTTATTTTTTTCAAGTAAGTCAAGATATTTTTAAAAATATTTTTTCTTTGCCTTTCGAATTCTCTTGCATAATTTTTGTAAATGGTTTTATTTTCAACTGATTTGGATTTCAAGTACTTAATATATAAATTTTTGTTTAATTTTGAAAGATTATATTAGTCCATTGGTTATCCATGGGGATATTTTTTTATATTTTTGGTTTATTTCAATTTTAGGAAAATTTGCCTCATAAATATCGTAGAATGTTTTTAGAAAATTGCCATAAGCTCAGTTTGCGTCCTGAGAATGATCTATATGTTGCCAATAAATAAAAAAAAGAAATTGCTTTTACTCAGTCATTGGTCAGATTAACGCGAATAAAAAAATCGGAAATTTTGATTAAGTTTTTATTCACGTAAAGCTGAGTAAATTGCTTTACTTTACGTGAATGAAAATTTGTGCAAAACTACTGAAGTTTTTATTCACGTAAAACTGACCAATTAATGAGTAAAAGCAATTGCTTTTTTTTTTTTATTCACACGACATAACGATTCCTTTTTTTTAAGAAATTGATTAAAAATATCGTTTGTTATTACATCGTCAATTGATGAAGTCGTTGATACAGTAATTCTTGTCGGTTTTGTTATTTGCGGAAGCTCTCCGTTTTTAAACAAGTCATTGTAAAACTCATTAATTTTGTATTTGACGTGATACTGAAAACAATAATAATTAAAATCACCAATTAAATAGTTTAATTTCTTTTCTATAGGGCGATAACAGCAACTCAAAAGTATATATATATTTTTTGGTTAATATTTCGATCGTTAAAACCTCTTTATCGTCATCAAAAACAGTTAAGTCAAGCCTATTAATAAATTGCAAGTTTTCTTTTATATAAATAAAAATAACGCCACCGCGTTTTTTTTTGTTTTACTCTCTAGTGAAATAACAGCGAAACCTGGTAAAAGAAAATTTGACTTAGAATTGGCTTCATTAGAATTGCACCAAGTTTCAGTAATGCATATTACATTAAAAATATCGAGAATATCCTCCATATTATTTGAAAAAGCTTCAAAATTTTTGTTCATACTTCCTATACTATGCAACACATTTAACTGGTCGCGCTCAACAAATCATTTTATTTCGTTGTTAAAAAAAATAAGAGCAGTAACACTGGAAAGAATGAGCCTCATTAAAATAACTTAGATCTGGGTCAGAATTTTCATCAACCACAAAATTATTTGTTTGGAAAAAAGTTAGAGAAGTTGTTTTAAAATTTAGTTCACTTGAAGCCATTTTAGTTATAGTTAGTTATGGTTTATTATAAATAAACTTTGCGAATTTTTCTTTCTTTCACAATTCTTTCCCAGTTGGCACACGACGTCGATGCAACGTTGAAATAACGTCGATCAACGTTGATTAACGTTATTTTAAGGTTGGATCGACGTCGTGTGCTTATTGGGTTTGGTTCTAAAAACAACTTTTTCCTTATCTCCGTCGTTCTTTCACTGAACGAATGAAATAATTAGTTTTGGGCTAACAAACTTTCGCTTAACTTAAAAATAACAAACTACATATCATTCCATAAAAAAAACACAAGATGAAAACCTTCCTTATAAGTTGCCTGACCATATCTTATTTAATAAATTAGTTAAAAAACAAGCCAGTATAAGATTCTTAGGAATTTTTATTAATTTTCAGGAATTTTTATTAATTTTTAGGAATTTTTATTAATTTTAGGAATTTTTATTAATAATAATTTATCTTGGCTTTCTTAAATAAGATATATTCAGTCTAAGATCACAGTAAAGTTGGTATGATGTATCGAGTTCGAAGTCTCAAGCTAATATATTTTGGATTAATTTATTGCTTCATCAGCTATGCAAATACATCATGGGCAAGTAAAAAATCATCAAAACTTAAAAAAATTTATAGCTTACAAAAACATGCGTGAAGTATCTTTTACTCAAAAATTAAGTAAAAATGCGTGCGGAATCATTTACTCAAAAATAAGCTTGAACACGCTAAACCTATAATGAATGATATGAAAATGATGGATGTTTTTGAAAAAAGTATCTATCAGCATTTAATTTTTATGTATTGATTCAACAATAATCTCACTACTGAAAACCTTAACAACAAGTTTGAAATAAATAGAAAACTATTATCTTAGAACAAATAAAAGTAACACATATAAACTGCCTCAAAACATTAATAAATATACTGAATATAGCATTGCATATCGAGGTCCAAATGTATGGAATATCAATCAAAAAGGATTTAGATGTATAGCAAAGTTGTTTTACGGACCCCAATATCACTTTTAAAATTTCTTAGACTTTGTAACTTAGCCCAAAAAACTAGAGGGTTTCAGTTCATAGGAAAAGTCTCTCCAAAATGGTTTTCATTGTTTCTCAAAGTGTGAAATAAGCTCTTTCCATGCCATTAAAGTGATAAAAAAAATTTGCCCACATTATTTTTTAGGGGTTCAAATACATGTTATTTTAGGGTATTTTACTTTTGTCACCGCATCAGTTTCATAATAACTCAGCATTGGCAATTTTTAAAAAGCTTATTTTTTATCCATATTATATTAGTACCACATAATATTAGTACGAAGTACCTTTAGAAAACTTAACAACACTGAAAAACTTTTTGTTCTGGAGATATGACCCTACAAAAAAACAATAAAATTTTATGGTGTTGAATTTGTGACTATGTTTGTTAAAGCATGGACTAAACTCTAGGCATGTGTTATAAAAGTTGTAATAAATTATTTGCAATCTGCACATTTGATTTCTAAGAATCCACGTTTTTAAGATATTTTACCCTTTTAAATGCAGTAAATTTTATGGTCATGAATTTTATGGTGTTGAAATTGTGATATTTGTTGAACTATAGACAGAACTATAGCTAACCTCTAATTTTTTTTAAAAAAAAAAAAACATTTATTGTTATACCTATATTTCACCCCCAAAATTTTGTGCCACATTTCTTTCATGTGTATTGATGATATTTTAATAGCACAAAATATAGATTAGCATTTTAATTAGATGAGAGCCGCTAATTATTGCGTATAAGTTTACAATTTGCGTATAAATTTAAAGTTAAATGTAAAAAGTAAAAGATGTAAAAAATTACAATTTGCATATAAATTTTATTGACATTATATAAGAAACCATCCTAACCCACAGCAACTTTCAATTTTCAACTGATCACTTTTTACAATTATCAGGTACTACCATGGGAACACGTACGGCCCAACCCTATGCGAATTTATTTATGGGAAGAATTGATGAGAAAATAATTGACCAATTTTGAATGTGAATTTCATAATGATGAGAAAATAATTGACCAATTTTCAATGGCATTCATAAATTCGAAAATACAAGTTTTTGAATTTATGAATGCCATCCACTCCACGTTCAAATTTACTTTCAATAATTCCAACAATTCTATTAATTTTATGGATCTAACAATTATCAAAAAGCTAGATGGAAAGTTAGAAACAACAATATTCAAAAAGGCAACAGATACAACAGCACAATTACATTATAATTCATTCCATCCCCCTCATAAAAAAAGCAACTTAGTATATAGCCAAGCGTTAAGATACAATAAGATTATTTCGAACAATTACAACCTAATAAAAGAGCTACAACAACTTGCACAAATTTTAGTTATACGAGGCTACCCTATTCAATCTATTAACACAGGTTTTAAAAAAGCACTACAACACACACAAACGAACTTGTCTATAACAAATAAAAAGAAGAAAGAGAGAATTTTACCAATAGTGACAACATTTTGAAAAGTTGGAACACTTATCAATAAAATAATAAAAAAGCACTGGAATATTGTGGAACAGGATACTGATCTTTAAAATATATAGCCAACTCCACCTATTGCGAGTTACAAAAACATTAAATCGATCAAGAAATTTCTAATCCAAACGGCACATAAAAAAACATAAATGAAAAATCTATATATATATATATTTTTTTTTTTTTTTTTTACTAAGTTACAGTTCCTAGGTGTTACTATTTAGGTGTTATAATATTATTGGTTTACCTTACATCATTTTTCTAGTTTTATCCATATTTGATTGTTTAAAATTAAACTTTTTATCGTGCATTTGTTATGGTCTCAAATATACGTTAATTCGAACCGTAGAGAAAAGCCTTATTTTAAAATATGTTTTCCCGCTCTTAACATTAATTTTGTATTTGGTATAATTCTTATGTTATTCTATTTAATTAAATACCAATTTAACCGAAAATTGTCTGTTTTTCTTTTATTGTATTTTTTACTAAAATATTATTTCATATAAGTTTTACTCTTTGTTAACCTCGATTTAGTTATGTTCTTTGTTGATGAAGTTTTTTGTATCGCTTTTGTTATGGTCTCAATAAATGTTTAATTCGGACCATAGAGAAAACTCGTAGTTTATATATATATGTATATATGTATGTGTGTGTATGTATATATGTATAAATGTATATATGTGTATATATGTATCATATATATGTATATATGTATATATGTATATTGTATGTATGTCTGTCTGTCTGTCTGTCTGTCTGTATGTATGTATGTATGTATGTATGTATGTATGTATGTATGTATGTATGTATTATGTATGTATGTGTGTATATGTATGTGTGTCTATATATAAATATGTATATATATATATATATATATACATATATATATATATATATATATATATATATATATATATATATATATATATATATATATATATATATATATATATATATATATATATATATATATATATATATATATATATATATATATATATATATATATATATATATATATATATAAGAGCGATTCTTTTTGACTAGCGGCTTTCGACATGCTTTGTTAATGGAAGTCTTTTTGACTAATTTACCATACCCAAATTTGTAAAACACTAATATTTTTTTGAGGATATGATATAAAAAGTGTTGATCTACAGCACAATATAAATAATTAAATAAATCACTTACCATACCACCGGTAGAAAAAACGAAGCACATTAAATTAAAATTTATTGTTTAATATTATTGTTAGTGCTGTTTAGGTGCATTGTCTGTCTTATTTATATTTTAAATTTTCCTCTATTAATCTTTATTTTTGTCTTGACAACTGTTAAAATATGCTTGGTTTGAAAAATAATTCTCCTTTATTCTAATGTACTTCATTTTTTCCCTCAGGCGTTCACTGCTCGTGTGTAACAATTCTGTGAATTTTATTTATGCCAGAATTATATATATGCCAAAGTTTATAAATAGTATTGGGCCTAGCCCGTAAGGGTTAGTGTTACGGTCATCGAGTACGACTATTTTCCGAATCACAATGACTGTCACCGCGAAAGAAGTTGTTTGTCTCTGGAAGACGCATGGGCTAGTTTTTTAATCATAAGTCAGTTATAAATCCATGCATAGGTGTTTAATCCATCATGGTTTTTTGGAGTATGACTGGGCTGGCTTGGTGTAGTTAAGAGATAAATCTTTTACGCTGGTTACAAACAACACAAGACTCTACTAAACGACATAAACAGCACGGACTTACACATTACACCTATACACCCTTATGCGCATACAGCCTGTTTACATCGTTTGCATGCTTTTTGTTCTTTTATTAGATAAACTATCTTTGTTTGAACTCATTCTTATTTAGATAATATTTTCTTTTAATAGATAGTATATGGTTGTAATGTAGATATAGATTTGTATGTCATGTAAATGAGGTTATCATGTGTGATTGAGTTTTGAATTTTGGTTTCATATCATTTCATATAATTTTGTATTGTAGCTTATATATATATATACATATATATATATATATATATATATATATATATATATATATATATATATATATATATATATATATATATATATATATATTAGCGATTGTTTTTAACTAGCGGCTTTCGACGTGTTTTGTTGATGGAGGTCTTTTCGTTGATTTGTTATCGTCTCAAAATTAAGTTTAATTCGAACCGTAGAGAAAGCTTTACTTTTTGGAAATTTCGATTTAGATTTGGTCTCAAAGTTAATTTTAATTCGAAACGGAGAGAAAGTTTTACTTCTAAACTATATTTTTTCCCGCTTCGAACATCATTTTTATATCACGACATATTATTATTATATCACCCAAAAATAATCTTTTAACCACTTATTTGGCTAAAATTTATATGCTCTTATTTTATTATTTAGTTAATCTTATTACAATATTCTTTAATATGTTGTTTATCCGCTGATTTTCATATGATTACCATAATCAAAGAACTTTTATGCCTTATTATCTTAAATTCATTACTCAGCTTTGTTTTAATTTTCACATGCACAATTTTCGTCTTTTATTATTGTTTGGAGATTTTCTTATAATCTTCACTACATGTTTAAATCTTTACATTTTTGCAGGCGATATATATTTATTTTTTTCTACTTTCATATATTACTTGATTTTTAGTTATGGTTTTAATTTGCGCGGGTTGTTTCATTTTCTTACATTTTAGATTGGTTAACTAAATTCGAATGATGTATCTATGAATGCGTTAGAGTTTTTTGAAGACTCTATTGCGTTTTATTTAATTTTAAAAGGGTTTTTAATAGGGTATATTGCCATTTGATTGTTTTTGGTTCATTGGTGATGGAAGTACCTATGTGGTTAAAATGGTCTTAGGGGAATTTTTATTAGTATTTTTTGTTTACACACTTTAGTTGTTTTAGTTTTGTTTCTGGCGTTGTTATTTGAATTTTAATTTATTGTTCTTAGTTTTCTCTACCAGTGGTATGGTAAGTGATTTATTTAATTATTTATATTGTGCAGTAGATCAATACTTTTTAAATCATATCATCCAAAAAATATCAGTGTTTTACAAATTTGGGTATAGTTGGGTTTTGGGTATTTGTAGTCAATCTTTTTTTACTGCAGTATGGATAGACATAAGTCGCGGGGTGAAGCGTAAGTGGCAATGACGTTTGTCTGACGGGATAAACTAGTTATAAGTGCTGATCCTCATCGAAACGTCAGTAATAACAGACGCGACTCTGAGGAGATGTTTATTACTTAATCACTACACAAATTATGTATACACATGGCATTAATGTTTTTTTTTCATTCTGAAGCCTTTCATTGCTGCATGCATATTTTTTATTTTTGTAATCAGTTTTTTGTTTTATTTATTTGTTTGGTGACGTATTTTTTGTATATCTTCGTTAATATTAGTGTTTATAAAACAATTTTTTTGTTTATTATTATTAGTAGTACTGTTTAGGTGCATTGTCTATCTTATAATTTGAGTATTTCTCTGTTAATCTTTATTTTTGACAACTGTCAAAATATGCTTTGTTCGAAAAATAATTCTCCTTTATTCTAATGAACTTCATTTCTTCCCTCAGGCGTTCACTGCTCGTGTGTGACCATTCAGCGAATTTTAAATATGCTAGAATTATATATATGCCAAAGTTTTTAAATAAATTTAAAAATGTAAAAAGTAAAAAATGAAAAAAGTTACAATTTGCATATAAATTTAAAGTTAAATGTAAAAAATAAAAATTCGCATATAAATTTAAAGTTTAATGTAAAAAGGTGTCAATTAAACTGTTAGCATGGTTTTAAATTTCAAATTAAATGAACGATCAAATATCAAGATTTAATTTTGAAATAAATTTTCTATTCACTTTTTGTTTATTTAACTCGTTCCAGAGAAGCAAAGAAAAATCGGATTACAGTTAATTGGAACAAAGTCGTTCAAGTGTCGCATATTTTAATCACACTTTTGTATCAAATTATTGTATCTTAAATTAAACCACACACAATAACACACAAACACGCACGCACACTAACATTATTCAGCGCAATGTAAATTCCTCTTTAAATACACTTCAAACCTTTTTAAAATTTTCATTAGATTGCCATTTTTTATTAAAGCATTTTAAAAATAACATTTTTAAAACTATAATCTACATCTTTTTTAAGGACATCTGCAGACGTTTTTAAAAAGGTGGGTGCATATGTTTTTGAAAAGTTAGGTACATCATCAGAGCATAGGCGCATCGTCAGTTCTGATTATACACCTCGGCTCTGATGATGCACCTACGCTCTTGTTTAAAATTCATTTTTTTAATTATGATTTATTGTTAAATTGAAATTAAAATTATTGTTTTTTTTTAAAAGTTTCATGTAATATCTAGAAAGGACAAACATTTAACACTAAATTTTTTTAAAAAACTATTTTTAATCATTATATTTATAATAAACACTGCTTACATTTTTACAAATCCAAAAAAATATAATGTATAGCCGACAGCCCATTATACTTAACTTTAAAAAGATAAAAAAAAAAAAAATTAGAAAATTTAAAAAAGTTTATAACCTCTAAGGGTAGAGTGAACACATTAACTATTTTAAACCAAAATTTTCAATTGAAATACCATTAATTAATATGCTATATTTAACGGGACTTTAATTCCCCAATTTACCAAATTGAGATAAATATTGCAAATCCCATTTTGTTGACTGAATCTAAAAAAGGTTCTAATTTTAATGACTGAAGGTATGTAAAGATACAAATTTGCCGACTGATAGAATAAAAATTTATTGGATGAAGCGGGGAGGGAAATGGAAGGGAGGGAAAGGAAGGGGAGGGAAAGGGAGTGGAGGGAAAGGGAGGGAAGGTGACACATACCCAAACACACACCATCCTTCACGCCGATTTCACAATTTTATTTTTACATTAATATGAAATTTTTTACGTTAACTTTTGATATAAGAATTAAGATTAAACAACCTCCTCTGCTTTTACCTCAATCCTTTGTTTATTTACCTCAACCCTTTGTTTTGATAATCGTGTAATATTAAAACATCAAAAAAGTTTTTACAAAAAACCGCTACCCGCTAAATCCTAGTCGGCAATAAATGAGTTGACTTACTAAGGTACTACCTTAGTCGGTAATTCAAAATGAATTTCTTTTAGAAATTATATTTTCCACATTATTGTAGTTAGACTTTATTTATCGCTATTAAAAATAAGAAATCGTTTAAAACCGTTTTACATTTAGAATGTACCTAATAAAATTCTATTAAGTAAGTAAGACTGTGCAGAAATTGAGCGGTGAAGAGCAGATGATTGAAATACATTTAAATCCGGTTTGAAATAAAGTATAATCAGGTAAAAATGCGACTTCATTATCCGTTACTGGTTTTATTATTCGGTTCATGCAGCTCTTTTATCTGTTTTCTAAACAATTTTACTAAATATTTATTTTGTTAGCAATTACAAAGAATATAAATAAAAACAAAAAAGAAAGAGAACAAAACTGGTGAGTCGTGTATGTAATAGCATACTTGACGATGACTATAAAAAAAAAACATACATATAATATGTATGTATGTAAGTATGATATAAAACATTAGTAAGTTTCGTCGTCAAGAGACCATCCTCCTCTAGGTTTTAAGGCAACGATTTTAAAAAATGTCTTTTTTGTATTTTTTATTTTTAAGCTATTTTTTTCACTTTTCAAAACTTTTTACGTAGAGTTTTTTTTTACAGCGGAGAAAAACTTTTTACAAAGAAGGGGCCACCCACTCTGCATAAAAAAATGGATACGAGCTTCTATGAGTATCATTTTTTTACAGGTACAAAAAATGTTTTACATCTGTATTTTTTACAGATGCAAAAAACTATTTATTTTACGTCTAAGTTTTTTTACAAAAAGAGACCGTCCCTCTCTAAGTCCAGATGCCATAAACCATCCTTCCCTAGGGGCAAAGAGGACGTTTTGAAAAGTTTACTCACGCCATATTTTTTTTTACGTCTGAATTTTTTAGAGGCACAAAGAACTTTTTACGCCTGTATTTTTTACAGGTACAAAAAATGTTTCACGCCTGGATTTTTTACAGATGTTTTTACATATTGCAACAAAAGCAAGTGCAGAAAACTTTTGTGCTTATGTTTTTTGGAGTTAATTTAACAACTCGTTTGGAGTTAACTTAACAACTCGTTTAAAAGTACGAAGAGCTGCAAGAACGACAGCTTGTTCAACGGCAGATGTATTTCCCTCTTCTTGACGCTGAGCGCGTACAAGAGATGTTGAAATTTTTTCTCCCGCTTGTTTAGATTAAAGCTATTTTAACATCTTGGAGCGAGTGTATTGCCCAAATAGAATTTTCTCCAGTAGGTGTATAGATGCGAAAAGTGTTAACTCCTACTCGTGATATTATTGAGTATACTTCTGGCGTCTTTCTTGCCCTATGACAAATTTTGGAGCTTCTTTCAAAATAGATGTGAGAAGTTGTACCTTATCTTGAGGCTTTATGTTAAGAGTGTCAACTTGCTTTTTTAGTGATGCTGCATGACTTAAGTCGGATAACTGCAATAACTTTTCTTCGAATGGTCCGACAGCAGAAGGTAAATAATAACGCCTAGCTGCATTTAAAGCACGAGAAGGACTTGAGTTGTGATTATTGACGAGATCTTAAAGAGCATCTATCCAAACTATGTGACTATTACGCATTACAAGTTCTCCGATCTGAAGGCGACGGAAACCGTGGTATCAATCTAATTGCCCAAACCCGGCGTATGTTGGCCTTTTTCGAGTTTAATGTTAAGTGATTTCAAAGGTGACGCAAAATTTTCTGCAAATTCAGGTCCAATATTGCTTTTAATAGCTAGTATTGGTGCAAATATCCGCTGCAAGAACCTTCTTTTTTTGTTTTAAAATGTTTGTTAGGGCCTCGGCGTTTTTGCTGAGGTTGCTTTGGTTAGGCTGCATGCATAAACATAGCCGCTATTTACTTCTAAAAGAGTTAAAATACACTCGTACACACTTGCTCGTACCAAGTATCACTATTAACAGATAAATTTTGTGAGACTGATTTTAGCAGGCTTAGGTCTCCAGCCACCGTGAGGCTCACCTTATTAAAAAAGAGTGAAAATTAGATAAATAAGAAGCTTAATTATCTAATTTGGTGAATAAATAAACTTCTTCGAAATGGATATGGATTATATTTTCAAGGTTATAAGCTTTTTTATAGTTTCTAGCTCCTTCGGCTTTAACTGCAAAATGCCCGCGAAGCTCATGAAAGTAATAGCTCGGAAAACTTCTTCTCTTAAATTTGACTTACGAACGCGTTCCACGTGCAAACAATAACAACGGTATCTTTTTGCTTACCGCAATCAAGCTATTTTTTAACAAGGTAAGTTTTATCAGCTACTGGAACAGCAGCTTCGATAACTAAGGGGCCTTGAATCATACAGTTTGAATTCAGTTGAATTACAGTTTGAATTAAATTCAGATATTAAATCAATAAGATTATTATTTGATTCAACACATCGTGCTAGCATTAGAGCGTCTATCTTGTTCAAATTTTCTTTTTCAGTAGCCTCTTTGTTTGAAAGAATAATTGTTTCGCATACTGCTATTGGATGGGGTTGAAATGCAAGTGGAGTTTCATCGAAAGTTATTGATTTCAATTCTAATAAAGCTTTTTCTGTCATTTTTAATGCCAGAAAATTTTAATTCCAAAAATTAAAATATAATTTTAATTTAAAATTAAATTTTAATTTTTGGAAAGTGCTTATATTTTTATTAGAAAGTAATTGTGTAAAATAAAATTTACATTCTTATTTTTTTACTATCTTTTTTTTCAAATTTGGGTCTGAAAGAAACGGGAATTTTGTTAATCTGCTTGAGTTGATTGCAGATTTTAATCTTTTATTGGCCAGACACATTAAAAATTTATAGTGATAGCGGTGGAAAAACAAACTACCTCTTAAAGAATAAATGTGATGGCCAAAAAAGGTTTCGCAATCAATCAACGACGATGTTTTAAAATCTAAGTATTATGGATTTTCAGTAGATTCAACACCTGATGTGAGTCAAAAAGATCAACTATGTGTGATCTCGAGGTACATTTATCAAACTTCTAATAAGCCAATTGAAAGACTTGTCAACTTCACATTGATAATCACAAAATTTAGCAAATGCACCCGTGGAATTTTTAAACATAAAATTGAACTTGGAAAGAAGCAACTGCTGAAGCCAGTCTTATGATAACTCAAGCAATATGACTGGAAAATATAAAGGTATAATACAAAGTTATGGAAGTTTTGGAAAAGTTGGCAAGTAGTTTATTTAAATCACTATCGAATACTCGGTGGAGCGCACATGCTTACTTGGTCAAAACTATTCACCAGAACTACAATAAATTAATAGAAGGGTTGGTCAGAATCAATGAGAGTGAAAGTTTTAAAACAACAGCAAATACTGCGGCTGGAAATTTACTATCGAAAATGGAAACTTTTGAATTTGCTTTACAAACAATAATATGGGATCAAATTTTTCAACGAATGAATGCTGTTTCCAAATCATTGCAAAGTGCAACTATTACTCTAGATAAATGTGTTAAACTTTATTAATCTTTTGGTGATTATCTTCTTGAATTAATTAACTCATTCGAATTAATAGTACAAGATGCGAAATTACTGTTACCTGAAATTATTTATAAAAGTGATGTATTAAGAAAACGCTTTTAGGTGAAAACTGATCAGAAGAACGTCAATTAAGTCTATGTGAAGAGTTTTTTTATAAACCATCAATAATCTTACTACAAATGTAAAAAAAAAAAAGCTCGATGCTATCAGGAATTGACTGACAAATTTGTATTTTTATTAGACACGAGATTCAATAAAGATAAGACTTGTTTTAATTGTCTGGTGGAAGACAACACAGAAAACACTGATGATAATTTATGTGCAGAAATTGAACATCTACACCTTTATTTGAAAGAACATTTTAATAATCAAGTTCCTGAATTATCCCATTTGGTTTCGTTCAAACTTATAAAGGAAAAATTAATAGAGGATTCATTTCCAAATACTGAAATCATTCTTAGCATTTTCATATTTTTCATGATATCCAACTGCTCTGGAGAAAGGCCATTTTCAAAATTAAAATTAACAAAAAATGATTTGCGATCAACTATGTCACAATAAACGTTAAACAATTTTGCATTATTATCAAGTAACGCAGACAAAATGAGTTCAATTAATATAGATTAATTGAATAAGGAGTTTGTTAATAAAAAATACATAAAAAAGATTATGTAGTTTTAAACAACATTTAAGAACAATTGAAATAAAACCTTTAACTACTTTAAATAAGGAATGCATTTTTTAAAATTAACATTTTATTCCTAAACATGGGGCCGTAGGTTTTTTTTGGCCTAGGGCCCCTAAAACTGTAAATCTGGCTTTATATAAATATATATATATAATATATATATATATATATATATATAATATATATATATATATATATATATATATATATATATATATATATATATATATATATATATATATATAATTTAATTAATTTAAAAGGATTATTTCAAGTTGATTTTTACTAGATAGTTTTAGTTAACACCAAAACTAATTTAAATCAACACATTTAACTTTATAGACAGTACACACACACACACAAACACACACACACACACACACACACAAACACACGCATACACGCACACACGCGCACACACGCGCACGCACACACACAAATGTCATAAAAAAATTACAATTGTTTCATAAAAAAAGAAAAAAAAAATGTCATGAAAATTTACAACTGTCTCAAGTTAAAAAAAAAAAGATTTATAATAATACAAACTTAGCTAAAGATATAGGTCAGAATAAAATATAACAAAATTTTAAAAACGACAAATTTTGCAAACGCAGTTATTGCCACACCAATTCTTGATATGTTTTTTAAACACCTCGAGACTTTTTGTGGACATGGTCTTATTATTTAGAGTGTTCCAGAGCGAGGTGGCTCTATATAACGTACAGCGAGAATAATTATATATGGAGCCTTTAGGAAGTAGAATGAGTTTTTTGTTTCAACGGAGTTTATACGTGAGACTTTTTTATAGTAAAAAGATTTTTCATAAATATTGGATTTAGACAATTAATAGACTTAAAAGTTTCCATCATTAGAAGTCTCAAATTTCTTAGATGGATTCTTGGACTATTATCAAAATTTAATAATTCATCCAGAGACTAATCAAATCTTTTATAGACTATACTTAGAGCTTTTTTATGATTCTTTTAATAAGTTTGTCATCTTTTTTTAAACAAAAAGTCCATATTAGAGGACAACAAGAAAAGTTAGACAAAGTAAAAGCATTAAACAGCAAAATAGATTTATCACGATAAAAAAAACTTCTTATGCGTAAAAGATCAAAACATTTACCATTAGCTTTAATGTATAACTATTTAATTTGTTCCCCAAACTTTAGATCTTTATCAATTGTTATGCCGATATCGGATAATAGTTTTACCATATTGGAGTCAAAAACCCTTAGATTACCTATTTTTAGCGATGACTAAAAGAAATTGAAACTTATCTGGGTTAGAAACCATTGAGTTTAACTGAAGCCAATTAATGGTATTGGTTGCCTCTTTTTGCAAACGAAAAATAACTATAAGCATAAATAGTGTTATCATCAGCAAAATTACAATGTTCCGTATCTTTAATAAATAAAAATAAATCATTTTTAAAGATATCGAACAAAATAGGTCTAAGGATTGACTTTTAAGGCACTACAGATAATATATATCCACCCATTTTGAGGCAGAAGAATCTATTTTTACCCTTTGTTAACGGCTACAAATATAGGATAGCAAGAGATTAAGGGTGGAATGCAAGAAGCGAACTTGAGTCAAGTTCGACTTGAACTTTAAATTTTAACCAATAGCGGCAGAGTATGGGTTTTCCCCAAAAAAATACTCTGCCGCTATTGGTTAAAATGTAAAGTTCAAGTCGAACTTGACTCAAGTTCGCTTCTTGCATACCACCCTAAGACTTTCTTTCGAAATACCACAGGCGTCTAATTTAGCAATTAGTAAATCATGCGGGATATAGTCGTACGCTTTTGTGAGGTCTATTAATATTGATCCAAAAACACCTCCATTATTGATACAATCATGCCATTTATTATGTAACAAAAAAAAAAGCATGCTGAGTATTATAACCTCTTCGGTAACTATAATAAATATCAAGATTTGTTCATATAAAATAGTTTCAAAAACTGTGGAAAGGGCTGGTACAATACTAATTAGACGGTAATTCGACTTATCAGTTGGGTCATTCTTCTTAAAACACGGTAAAGCATTAGCCATTTTTAGTAAATGACGGGAATTTACCATCACTGATACCATTATTTATATAGTCTGTAAGACTGTCCTTAAAGTGAAAAATATAAGAATTTAACTTAAAAGTTGAGATATTACCACTAGTCTTTTTCTTATTATTAATAGACTCTATAATTTTTGTAATATCATCAGATGTAATTTGACGGAACTGGAAACTATGTGTACATGTACTAAATTTTTCTTTATGTTTATTATACTGCGATAATCAATATACTTTTTGATAGCCGCATCAACTGGGTCTATAGAGCAAGAGAATAAAGACGAATATATGAAGTTTGTATTACCAGATGGAACTGCAACGTTTATGAAATAGTTGTAAAAAATATTAGTCATTAAAGAGTTGTCAAGGATGATTTTTCAACTAAAGTGATACGTTCTTTAGAGTTACCAGATTTATCTGAAAGGAAAGGTTAAGCTAACTTCCAGAGAGGTGTATCTGAAACGATTTGCGCCGTTGAATTTCCCATATATATATATATATATATATATATATATATATATATATATATATATATATATATATATATATATATATATATATATATATATATATATATATATATATATATATATATATATATATATATATATATATATATATATATATATATATATATATATATATATATATATATATATATATATATATATGTAGGTATGTATTATACATATTCACGTATAATTAATATGCATATATTGTTTTTGGCTAACGTCAAAAACTATAAAGAATCGCATTCCTATTCATTATGTATTACATATTTTATATATTCACATTCATATTCATTATGTATTACATCCATAATAAATATGAATAAATAAATATGTATAACACATATATATGTATATATATAAATATATATATGTATGTATGTATATATGTATGTATATATATATATATATATATATATAAATATATATATATATATATATATATATATATATATATATATATATATATATATATATATATATATATATATATATATATATATATATATATATATATATATATATATATATATATATATATATATAGATATATATATATAGATATATATAGATATATATATATATATATATATATATATATATATATATATATATATATATATATATATATATATATATATATATATATATATATATATATATATATAGATATATATATATATATATATATAGATATATATATATATATATATATATATTCCATTTCTTTTAACTCTACATAGTCACAGATTTCTTTACAGTCATCGACGTCAGACAACTTGAACTTTATTTGCTCATATCTTTTTTTTAGAGTTAATCTAGAAAATTTAGATTTTTTGCATTATTTAGTTTAACCCAATATTTTTTAAACTATATAACTATATTTTAAATGACTTCACTTATAAATTTTACTTTTTAGAGTTTCAGATAAAAGTTATGTTTCAACTCAAAATAAAAAATAAGTTGGTAGATAGAACCGCACAGTTCTCCTATGATCCAGAAGAAAGTTTTTTAAACAACGTAAAAATTCAGATGAACTTAATGTTTTGAAAAGAAAAGTTTCAAATGGAGATATCCAATGCATCACTTTTGTATGCATGAATTTAATCTTTTTAGTTTAGGGATCGCCAATAAATTATGCAACGTTAAATTTCACCAATAAACAAAACAAAAAAGATTATAGGTTTTCCCTCGCAGAGCCTCAAGTCATAAAAAATCAAAACAGTCTATTAAGTTTATTAAAAATAGCCGCGTAAAAGAAGTTAACATCTCCTACTCCTTTTTTTCAAATAAATTTAGCCTTGTGTAATTTATGGACGATCCCTTATATGTTATATATTATTAAATTATTTTTTTTTTTAATTTCACGAACATTTTTAATATTTTTTCAGTGTTTCTTTTTAGGTAAAACAGTTATCATTAACTGGCGGTAAAAATTCAGCTGATACAATTAAAAATGTTTTGCAAATTATAATAAGTATTATAATTTTTTATAATATTTAAAAAATTTGAATTTTAACATTTATGTTTGACAGTATGACATTTATCATCTTTTTTATATATGTAAACTGACAACAGACACTCTTTCGTCAGAATACAGCATGAATGGTCTAAAGAAGAAGAAAAAGTTCAAAGATTTGACAAATCTATGAAACACCATCAGTGGTATTCTCATCAGCTTTTTATTGTGTTTGATTATTATTTTGCAAGCTTTTTGTGGAATATTTTATTTCAAAATTGTTTGCAATTAAGATGAATTTTCAATTCCAATGCTTGATTTTAGTGGCATAGAAAACTTTTTCCATTTACATATTTTTCCACTTGAAAAATATTTTTCCACACGCATCTAAACTCTGTGCAATCAATAGTAGCACGAATATTTTTGAATGTTCGAAATATTTTAGGCAATATTTTTTTGAAAAATTCGCGTTCCGGAAACATCTTATATTCAAGACATTTAAAAATGATGAAACATATACATTATCTAAGTTGTGAATATGGAACGTATATAAAACAAACTCACATTACACTTAAGAGTAAATACATTAAACCCTCAACGAAGTCTTAATAATGTAACAAACAACTGTTCTTTTATTGATAACTTAGATGAATTAGTAGAGGTTTTAACTTTTCTTGAACTATTCCAGTAGGAGAGATTGAATTTTGCAGGTCCAAGAAAATCATACAGACAAGAAAGTTAAGCTGGCGTTAAACCAATAAAATATTTACATTTAACATCATAAGATAAAATATATTTCATTGGCATGACATTGCTAAATGATAAACTTGATGCACTAGAAGAAGTTGAATGAGGTGTTGAGGGAATTTGAATAGGATTATTAAGACTTCTATTTAATATAACAGTTTCTATTTTAGCTGCAAGTAGATATTTATTATAAATGGTTTTAGTAGACTGGTCACATGTTTAAACAGTAATATTATTTGAAGCATCTAAAGCTAAGGAACCATAATGGTGGCCCAAATAGCTATTGATTTCAACTTTAATTTGACTACCTTCAATAAAATCATTTTCTGTATTAGGATTGCAGTAAGATAGAGTAATACTTTCTATTTGAAAATCAACAACTTTCAATATCTTTTTCTTATTCTTAGGGTTTACAACGACTTCACGAATGGTTGGGTTTTTGCTTTTCTTTTTGTTAATGCGGTCCTATATTAAAAAAAAAAATCAAAAAAATCGATTTTTCAAAAATTACATAATCTTGAAACTCAAACATTCTTCATTCCAAATATATATAGATTATTACAGCAAATAATTTTTAAAGTGCTCTAAAATAGCAACTTTTGTAATGAAGTTTAAAACTTTTCTCAGCAACGGCCTTAGCAACAGGTTGTTTATATTAAATAGGCATTTTATAGTGTTTCGACAAATATTCCTGACTTGGATTTTTGACAGATGTTTGAGTTATTGACACTGCTGCCAGTAACTTTTCATGTTTATTTTCCTGAATTAGCCATGATTTTGAAGAACAATTATTATGTTTACATATATTACTTATAGAAAAACTAAAAGTCTTGTGTTTACTTTATTAGCCTCGTGTTTTTTGTATTATGGGAAAGAATAGATATGATTTAAATTTAGTTAAAAAAGCAAGCGGAAACAGGATATTTATGAAAAATATTTTTGAGGAAATCAATTTTCCTCTGCATCAACAGTCTACTATACAAATGGTTTGACTTCTTAATCGAAAATCACTAATTTAACTCAATCAAAAATCTTGATATCAACATCTTCAAAAAAGTTATCGCAGTAATAATAATAATAAAAGTAAAAGTTAATAATTCATAGGAATCGCCTTCATTCTTTATTTGACAAAATTGAAAAAAGGGGTCATTACTACCTTTAGTCACTATAACTAGTGACTAAAGAAATGGTATTGGGTAATGTTGCAGAATAGTGGCGTAAAATAATTTTATTTTTTCGCTTATTGTGAGACTTGCTCAAAGTGGCGACTTTTTAATATAAACTAATATTTTTTCGCTTGTTGTGAGCAAGTCTCACAACAAGCGAAAAAATAAAATTATTTTACGCCACTATTCTGCAACATTACCTGGTATTGACTATCTGGTTTTTTCAAAAATTAGCAATGTGTATGCATCATTAGAATCAAGAAAAAATAGCAACGTAGATCCTAACATAAATATAAAGTGTTGTCCTAAAGAAGTATTTGTTGGTGGTACCACTTTAGAAATAAGTATTGCATCAGCAGTAATTCAAAACAATTATGGTATTTCTGCTATATTAGACTTTAACGTTTAAATGTTACACCAGGTACATTTGCTACTTAGTACTGTACCAAGACCAAGAAAAAATAAAGTTGATTGAAAAGAAGTCGCTCGACTCCATTAAACACAGAAAAAAGCAGTTTCATGCAATATGGTTTTACTGATATAGTAAATGAAAGTGATATATGTATTTTTACATATGTAATTTAAATGTATATTTTACTTTTGTATATGTATTAAGATCTTATGAAGCAGGAGTGTTTTAGATTTTAGTTTTTTGTTATTTTTTAATTAAGTTTATGTTATCATAGTTATTGTATTTTGTAATGTAGTTATTGTATATTGTATTTTAAAATTATTCTGTTTATTATTAATTAAATAGTTTTATTTTGGTTAAATTTTTTTCAAATATTAAAGTTTTCACACTATCCTTTTTTTTATATTTTCAATAATGCTCAAGACATTGTTTTGCAATAATTTTCTGACCTATATATATGTATTTTTTAAATCTTTTTATTCAAAATCTAAACTATTGTTTTTCTCAAAATATAAGTTTCTTGCACGCTGCGATAAATATTTTGTGATTGGATTGTCTGTTTGTGTTGAAATTTTCTGGAATTGTTTATTATATATATTTACATTTACCTTACCAAAATAACTCATGTTAGTCAACTGATTCCAAAAAAAAGGTCTATGTTCTAAGCCTTTTCGGAGCTATTTTTGAGAACATAAACTGGTTTTCTTACAAAAGCTTGAATAATTTGTTAAATTATTTGATTTTGGCGAGGCGAGTTTAATCATCTGATATTAAAAAGCTGTGATAATTTCATAATCATACCATTATTAGATCACAGGCTGTTTATCGCAGTGCGTAGTCCATACTTAGGGTCTATGGACCCAAAATCTAGACCCCAAAAAAAAAAGTTTTAATTTTTTTTTCCTTTGCAGTATTTTAAATATGAAATACTATACTTTGTATAAAAATCATAAAAATTAAATGCATTTAAAAATTTTTGATTTTATTTGTATAGGACCGCCTTAATAGAGTTAATCTGATATGTGTAAGATTTGCTTTTAATGGATTAAGATGGTCTTTGCTTTCGAAAAAATGTAACTAGCAAATATATAGTCATTTCCACGGCGGAAAATGAAAAAGTTGTAAATTTTTAAACTCTTTTTTTTGCAACTTTTAGCAAATGAAAATATTTTTTTTTTTTTTTAGTTTACGTTATTTACATATCGTGATTTACATGTAAAATATAAACATATAAACTTGGAATCTGGAAGAATATCATATCGATCTTGTCGCCAGAACCATATAAAAATTACAATATAAATATAATATAAAATAATACAGGTAGTTAATAACAAAAAAACTATCCAAAACAAATTGAAACAATAAATGGTTAAAATAATATCTAAAAATTATTTCAATATATTATCCATTGAAAAAATAATTTTCTTTAACTTGTTTTTAAAAACAGAAAAAGAGATGAATCAAAATTAGGATGGACAATTTTATTCCATAGATAAGGTGCTCGATAATCTATACAAAATTGATTAAGCTTTGTTTGACAAAAGAGTTCTTTTAAATAGTTTTTATTTCGCAAACTATATTTATTTTTTACTTTAATGGTAAATAGATCTTTAAAAACATGAAACAAAGGGTTGTTCATACAACAAAACGTAAAACATAAAGTATTATACAAGTTAAGTTCAGAAACGTTTAATACATTCATATCTTTGAATAAAGGTTTTTATTCCCATTGTATGTTTCTGATGGCGGTAAAGACTTACCTTTTACTTGTACTTCCCCAAGCAATATTTACACAGTGTATATAGTTATGAATAAATGAGTAGTATAGTTGTTTTAAATTCTTTTTATTTAAATAATTTCTGGCCTTATAGAGGATTCCAATACTTTTTGCAACATTTGTTGATATATAATCAATATGACTTTTCCAAGCCATATTTTCGTTAAGATAAATGCCAAGGAATTTTAAAACGGAATCTTTTTTTATTTCTAATTCATCAATAACAAGTTTAGGTAAATCATTATGCAAAAAACGTTTTTTTGTTGAGGAGTGGAAAAGGATTCACTTTGTTTTGTCAATAATTAAGTTGAGTTTGTTGCATTTAAACCAAGTAGAAATTTCTCTAAGTTCTTTATACAGATTTAAAAAAAGTTTGTTAATGTCTTTGTTTGATAAAAATAAATTGGTATCGTCTGCAAACATGATGCTCATAAGGTTCGAGGCCTTATTTAAATCCTTGATGTATACTAAAAAGAGAAGTAGACCAAGAATATAACACCACATTTTATTTCAATTAATGTTTTATTTTGTTATATTAATATAGACACATGAAAGTTTATTTGAAACATACCTTTAATACTAAAATTACTTTATGTCATTTTTATGCCACCGAAAGTTTTAATTCTCCTTGTTAATATTAGGAGTATTCGAAAAAATTTTGATCCATTAAAACAGTTTTTATATAAAATCAAAATTAGTTTTAACATTATTTGCCTTAGCGAAACATGGTGTCATGATAAAAATATTGAAAACGATTCAAATTTCCAAATACCTAATTACAATTTGGTAAAATTAGAGGTTAGGGCAAGGAAGGTGGGAGTTTACGTATATTTATTATTAACTCATTATCATACAAATTTATGCAAAATTTAAGCTCAACCACTAATGACTACGAATTAGTGTGGAAATCATTAGCAAAACCTCAAGAAATATTATTGTGCAAGTATTATATGGACCGCCTACAGGAAAAATTAATGTATTTAAAGGCCACTAAAAAAAAAAAAAAAAAAAAAAAATCAAGTTTAACTAAAAGTGTGTATTTTATCGGAAACATTAACCTCAACATTTTTGACTATGGCGGTAATAAGCACATTAATAATTTCTTTAATGTCTTTTTTCAATCTGGTTACATACCACTAATCAATAAACCCACGCGTGTAACAAAGAATAGTGCAACATCAATAGATCAAATTTTTACAAATGAATTTTTTACATCAAAAATAAAAACTGGAATATTTAATGCGAATATATCGGATCACTTTCCGATTTTTATTATTTTAAATAAATGCATTAAGTCTTATTCTCACAAAAGGAACGTAACAAAATAATACAGCAATTATATTGCAAATATCTTAAAAAAAGAACACTAGAAAATGAAACTAACTATAAAAATTATAAACTTTTATTTGAGTTAATTTTGAGACGTTCAAAAACTAATTACTATTCAAATAATAAAAAGTAATGCTTTACAAAACACATGGCACATTATTAAGGAAGTAATTGGCAAGAAAAATTTAAACAGAAATGCTCTGCCAAAAAATCTCAAATTTAATAATAAATTAGTTGTTGATAAATCTATGGTAGCAGAAACGCTTAATAATGTAATGTATAATAGACTTTATTCCTTCTTAAATGTAAATAACATTCTTTACAATAAACAATTTGGTTTTAAATTTCGGTCATTTGACCGATCATGCAGTAATTAATCTGTACAAGAAACATTTAAAGCTTTTGATGAACAAAAATTTACTTTAGGTGTCTTTATTGATCTAAGCAAAGCGTTTGAAACCGTAGATCATAATATTCTTCTATATAAACTTATAAATTATGGTATCATTAATTCTAACTTAGATTGGTTTAAGAGTTATTTGAAGAAAAAAAATCAATGCATTTTATATGATGCCGAAAAAACAGATTTAATGACAATTAACTGCGGAGTCTCCCAAGGATCAATTCTAGGACCGCTTTTATTTCTCATTTATATAAATAACTTGAGTAAATTTTCCAATATCTTAAACTCAATTTTTATTTGCCGACGATACTAATGTATTTTATTCTAATAAAGATATTAATATTTTATTTGCAACAATGAACAAAGAGCTTGCGAAACTAAGCGAATGGTTTATATCGAATAAATTGTCCATAAATATTAAAAAAACGAAATATACTTTCTTCCATCGTCTTCATGATAAAGGCAACCTTCCCTTAAAACTTCTTAACAATTTTATTAATAACTATTATGTCAAAAGAGTTCTTTGTTGTTTCTAGGTGTAGTTTTAGAGGAAAATGTAACGTGGAAAGAGTATATACGTATAATCCATAATAAAATCTCAAAAAATATAGGCCTCTTATATAAAGCCAAACAGTTCTTAAACTTTGTGAAATTTATTTATTTTTCTTTTATTCATTGCTATCTAAATTACGCTAGCGTTGCTTGGTGCAGCACTAATGTATCTAAAAATAAAAAGCTTTTAATTAAACACAAACACGCTGTACGAATTATTGGAAATGTGGATCGCTTCTCGCACACTAAATTTCTTTTTAATAAATTCAAAATACTCAACGTGTTTCAACTTAATTTATATCATTTTCTTATATTTATGTTCAAAGTAGATAATAAAATGGCACCCATTTTATTTAACTCATTTTTTGAAAAAATAAGTCATTTATACCCAACAAGATTTTCAAATAATAATTATATTCAACCAAAAGCATATTATTCTGCTAAGTTCTCGATTGCAATCAGCGGACCTAAATTATGGAACACGTTATTGGATAATGATTAAAAATAAATTCCTTCCCTTGATCAATTTAAAAATAAAATAAAAATAAACTTTTGAAAATTGACAACGTTCTAGACTTATTTTGAAACTTTTAAATAGGAGTAATCACTCGTTTTATTTACTTGTTATTTACTTTATACTTGATCATATTTATTTTTAATTTTAATCTTTCTTTGATGTTTGTGTTTTAACTCATTTTTACTTTATTTGTTTTTTATTTATTTTTAAATTCGAAATCTTAATAAATGAAAGAAAAAAAAAATTATATAAATATAAAAAGTATTTTTTATATTTGCATTTATAATTGTATTTTATTTACATGATATTTATATATTGCATATATTGCATTGCGATAACGGTAATGCTTGTTTTTGTTATTTATATTCTTGTTTTGAAGGGGCTTGGCGATAAGACTGAATTTGTCTTCTTCTTGCCCCAGCCGTGTATAGACATTTTGTAAAAGTCTAATTTTGTTAAAAAAATTCTTTATCGCGAAATACATACATATATATCGTTAATTGGATAAACTCTGTCAAATAAAATATCAAAATCCGAACCCTCGTTTAATGATTTTTTGATACATATTAATGAAGATACTTGCTCTGAAGAACTATCATTTGAAGAGTTTAAGAAAGCTTTCAAATCTTTAAAAAAGAAAAAGTACCTGGTGCAGATGAAATAAACGGAAATATTGTTATAGATTGCTAAGAACAATTAAAAAATATTCTTTTTAAAATTTTCAGAGCAACTATTCATCAAGGTATTTTTCCTGAACGTTTCAAACTCGCCAGGGTTATCCCTATCCATAAAGAAGGCTAAAGATCCAATATCATTAATTATCGTCTTCTCTGTTTATTCTATATTTTCTAAAATTTTAGAAAGAATGATCTTCAACAGGGTTATTTATTTTAATTACAGCAATTTACTTCATAACAATCAGTATGGTTTCAGAAAAGGGAGTTCAACTGAACATGCCATTATTCAATTTTTTTTTTTTTTTTTTAATTATTATTTCAGTTTACAAAGTCAGTCGTTATACAATAAAATAAACTATTAAAATACTTTTACAAATATATAAATATAGCAGGCTAACAATATAAACTAGGTTTCCGAAAGAAGATCACAAGGATCTTGTCATCGGGACCTTATAAAATATAATAAAATATATAGTTTTTTACATCTTTTTTATTATTTTTTTTATTTACAATGTATAATCAACATCTCTGAATCTTTTGAAAAATCTTACTATACACTCGGTGTTTTCATTATATACGATGATCGACCTATCAAAAGCTTTTGATCGGTCGATCATCGCATTTTAATCCAAAAAAATTTAATATTATGGTTTAAACAATAGAATCTTACAATAATTTGAAAGCTATTTTACAAATCAAAAACAGCTTGTGTATAGTAACGATGGTCAGCAAAGTGAACCCCTGGTCATAACTTGTGGTTATCCACAAGGTTCTATTCTCAGACCACCACTGTTTTTAATCTATGTAAACGATTTAAACCAAGCTTCTAAATTAAAAAGTATAATGTTTGCTGATGATATATTAATCTTTTCTTATTATTATATTCATCTCATACTGATATTTATGAACTCTTTTTAACTACAAACAAAGAAATCTATTTACATATATATACATATATTTCTATTAAACTAACTTTAATCAATTAACTAAAACTAAATAAAATATTAACAAAACAAAATGGATTATTTTTCACTTCTGCGCCAAAAATAGTTTTTTACCAAATGATATGCCTAAATTTTATTTTGATGAAACTAGAATAAAAAGAGATACTGTTACAAAATTCTTAGATGTTTATCTTGATGAGAATATTACTTGGAGAAAACATATTGATCATGTAGCATCAAAATTTCTAAATATATTTGCATTTTATACAAAGCCCAAAATTATCTAAACAAAATAAACTTAACCCAACTCTATTATTCATTTAAACACAACTATATAAATTATGCAATCATCGCCTGGGGTAGTACGGATAAAAGTAAATTGCAAAATCTTTATCGCCGTCAGAAACATGCAATCAGCGTAGTTAATTATGCGGATCGCTTTTAACATTCAAAACATTTTTTGGATTATATGAAGATACTAGATGTTTATAAACTTAACACATTTAATGTTTAATGTTTTACTTTTATATGGAAAAATGATTAATCTTTATTTGTTTTTAATGACCTTTTTTCTTTAAAACAATAAATAAATACATACTAAGATATAATAGTTTTTTAAATGAATCTTTTTGTAGAACAAAGTTCAATCAATTTTGTATTGCATATCGCGCACCCCACCTTTGGAATAAAATAGTATTAACAAATTTTGATCCTTCTATTATTCTTCCGAATTTTAAAACTAAATTTAAAAAATTCATTTTCTCTTTGGACAATATTCTAAAATTCTACTAAAAATGTATTTAAAATGTATTTGTTTAATCTTCATCTTATTATATATTAAAATGTTTGTATGTTGTATTATGTTAAACACGGTAAATTTTAATAAGTTGAATCTATATAAATATATATATATATATATATATATATATATATATATATATATATATATATATATATATATATATATACATATATATATATATATATATATACATATATATATATATATATATATATATATATATATATATATATATATATATATATATATATATATATATATATATATATATATATATATATATATATATATATATATATATATATATATATATATATATATATATCGGAAACCTAGTTTTATATCGTTAGTACACTGAATTGTATTATATACGTTATTGTATAACGACTTATATTACTATGTATCACGACTATCATTGTAAACTGAAAATTATAAACTGACAAAAAAACAACCGAAAGTTTTACTCTAGGCCCGCGGTAATATTTTCTGAAAGCTTCAGCAACGCTTTTTGAATAATCGCTCAACCCTTTAATAGGCTGGTAAGCTGTTTGCCCTTGAGATTAATTCTCTTCAAAAACTACTTGGCTTTAAGCTGATAGAGCTTCGGCAATAATTTGGTCATCTATCTGCTCAAGGCTGACGGCGGGGCTAACTCTATCAACTTGCTTTCCTTCTGCTCCAAGACGTAAATGAAGCAACTTGACATTTGTCAAGTAATACGTCAGTGAGCATCGAAGAGCAAAACGGACTTATTTCCGAGAAAGATTTGCAAATGTTGTTTGAAAAGAAAATATTAACAATTATAAGCCTATTCTCAAAAGCGAAAAACCAACTAGATCTGGTACCTTCAATGATTCTTCTGTAAAATGCTGCGAGCATGTATTTAATCTTACAGGGGTGGAATAATAGGAGGGTATCGATTGGATGCCAGAATTGGCAAAACTTATAAACAATACTACAAATGCCGAGTTATCTCAGGTAGTTCAGCTGATTTTATTTAAAAGAGGCCTCCACGAGCTCGGCTATGATAGCGAAAGTAAAGTGTTCAAAATTGTAAATGGAAAAAAAGTCTTATGCTATTCATAAGAAAGTTTTATCCCAAGAGAAACCCTAGTAAGTTAAAAAGCAAATAATTTCATTGTTTTTGTAGTAGATCGCTCTTGCAAAAGCTTGAATTTGCCAAAAAGAATTTTTTTCTGGCTCACTATAAGGGGCTGTTCTGTAAAGATACTCGATATGTATATATATATATATATATATATATATATATATATATATATATATATATATATATATATATATATATATATATATACATATATATATATATATATATATATATATATATATATATATATATATATATATATATATATATATATGTATACATATATATATATATATATATATATATATATATATATATATATATATATATATATATATATATATATATATATATATATATATATATATATATAAATATATATATATAAAGAAAGACCCATATCAGGTTTCTCGTTATCACACATGCTTTTGTGTTCCAATAAAAGTTTCACAAGTACTTGTAAACAAGATCAGGAAAACTTTCCTTGAAAAAAATAAATAAACTTGATAATAATAAATAAGAAATAAGTGATAAACTTACAAGGCAGATTTTTAAAGTTAGTAGAAATTAAATTTGGTAGAAAAAATTATTTTCAACAGACAACTATGTTGTCCCTGAAAATATTGCTATTTGTTGTGATTACGCCCTTGAAGCATTATCTTTAGGGATTTGCGGACTAGACGCATCTATGCTTTATTAAAAGTAAAAAAAAAAAGCTTTTCAAAAAAAAAAAAAAAAAAAAAAGCCTTACAATTTGTACGGGCTAACTTTTTTTTTTTCTTTACTTTAATTTTATTTAATAACTTTGGTATATATATATTTCTGGCATATATATAATATGCGCTGAATTGTCACAGACGAGCAGTGAACGCCTGAGATAAGAAATGAAATACATTAGAATAAAGGAGAATTATTTTTCGAACAAAGCATATTTTGACAGTTGTCAAGACAAAAAATAAAGATTAATAGAGAAATATTTAAATTGTAAATAAGACAGACAATGCACCTAAACAGTACTAACAATAATAATAAACAATAAATTGTTTTATAAACACTAATATTAACAAAGATATACAAAAAATGTCACCAAACGATTAGGTAGCTAACTAAAGCTCCTCCAACAACAAATAGTCATTAGCTCGTTGGGTTTCTTAAGGCGTGTAAATATCTAATAAATCAGGAGAGCGAGGCAACTTTAGTAGTTTAGTTTTATTGCTTGCAGAAGGATTGCCAAAAATAACAGAAGCAGCCATTGGAGATGAAAAAGCAACGGCATTTGCAACTGCTGCTCATATAACTGCAAAGTAAGTCATTTTTTACTAATGTTGCTTTAATCTAATTGTTTTTACTTAGGAGGGGCGATTAATGCAGAAACCCATTTTTTATTCATTAGCATTTGACGCGTTGCTTTGTCTGCAAATAGAAGTAAAAATACTTTTTCAATATCTTTTATGTCAAAATTTAAGTAAAGTTTGACTAGAAATTTTGAATTTCTTAGTGAGAGTGCTAAAGCCTATAGCAAGGTCTTTACTTATAAAGCTTTAATATGCAATATCAAGAGTAGGGCGTATATAGTCGCCACCAGTTAATCCACCTGATTACATTTTTAATTTTAACAGTGATCATTTAATTAATAAACATTAGCAACGGCTAGCCGTCGCTAACTGGTAATAATTAAAATAATAATTTCTTACACGCGTTGAATTTTCAACTGAAAACAAGCTTTTGTTTATTAAATTGAAATTTAATTAATGGGGCCGATGTATTATGCCAAAATTTTTAATACACATCAGAAGTTTTTATTTGAAGCATTCATTTAAAATGCCTAACCATGCAAATGTGCACGTTTATTTTGTTAAAATGTTTTGCATTTGCTGTTTCAGAAAACCCAAAGATTTAAGACCTATAAACAATGACGAAAAAACATATAAATCTAAATAAAAAGAAAAAGACTATTCAAACCTTATCAAAACAACATTCTGGAAAGACTATTCAGCTAATAACTTAGACCTTTCTACCATGCTTTGCTCAAAATGTAGAAAAAAGCTTGCTTGGACTGACCCTTACTTCACTATGTGACCGTGTTTTGAAGATTTTTTTTTTTTTTTAATTTTATTTTATTCTGCTGTTTGTATAAATTACAATTCCCTTTCACAAAAAATAAAATATAATTACTAATGTATAAATAATAAACAGATAGGGACTTAAAGAAGATATGGATGGCAAGATACCAACCTAATCTTTTCATGGAGTCACTTCAGATCATAACAATAATAGTATTATATGGTTAATAAATCAAGTAGAAATTTTATGAGGAAAAAAAAAAAAAAAGAAATAGTAAAAAGAAGATATAATATTTAAGAATAAAAATAGAGAAAAAAGAAGATCAATTAAAAGTTCAAACACCCTCAACTAGTCAAAAAAGAAGATATAATATTAAAAAGTGAAAAATTTTTATTTAATATAAATATATTTATACTTTGATACAAATAGTTAAGAAGAAGATATAATGTTAATAGATACTAATAGTCACAAAAGGTCATAAAAAGAAGATATTTAAATACAAATTTCCAATTAAATATAATATATAAAGATTACATTTAATATTTAAAAATACAAACAGTTAAATAATCAGATATAATGCTTAAAAAACAATTTTTTGTAAACAAAAATAAAAATTTATCCGTAAGATCTAAAACGTAAGTTTTTGTTTGACACTGAAATGAAATTAAAGATTTTGCCATATTGTGTTTTTTACAAATGAAACAAGGTATATTGTGTTTTTTCAACGTTTAGAGAAAGTTTATTTGGCCTGAACCAATCATTTGCTTTTTCTAATTCAATGTTCATGTCAGCATAAAGTTGATTAATATTGCAGTTAGATAAAAATAGATTTGTATCGTCTGCAAACATGATAGCATTTAGTTTTACTGATGCATTATTAGAATCATAAACATAAATTAAAAATAAGAGCGGTCCTAGATAAAAGATAAAAGATAAAATATACATATTTATATATAATGTACTTTAGACATACGCTATGAAGTTAGACCTAGATATCAGAGTTAGCAGAGGCAGAAAATGTGAATGTGAAAATGGGCGCAAATTAAAAATGGTAAAAATATTGGCCCCTATAGTTGAATGTGTTTCGGAATAACCTGTTTATAAAGGTGTCAAAGACTTTTCAAACAAACTTCCAAAAAGACTTATTTGTCCAGAATGTTAAGTTCAAGTGTCACAAGGAATTCGAAAACCCTGTATGAAGTTAGAAAGTTAAAAGAATTTGACGGCCATTGTAAGATTAACATCCCCTACAACGCAAGGAAAATTTCTGTCCAGTTCTATTAAAGGCTTGACCACAAATGAATCAGGGAACACTTTAGCTTTGAAAACTTTTGATTCAAAGCAACTTGTTGTCTCTGTCGGAAAGAAGTTAAAAAACCTTTCTTTTCTTACGTTAAATTGAACAAACCTTAACTAAAACTACATACCAGGTAAGGTTTTGATGCTTAAAAATTTTTTTTAATAACTTACTTATGAATTTAATGCCAATTTTTCAAATGACTTTGTAATAACTTCTAAGTAATCGCAATATGATTGAAGTTGCACACCTTCTGAGAAGTGAAGGAGAACGGAAATGTATGGAATCTGGTTTCCATATTCAGGGGCGCCCAAAGCATTTTTTGGTCTTTGAGATTGATAACTTCCATGGAGCAAACTCCAATCATTAATATGTTTATACTTATGTCAAATAAGGATGCTTTGCAAAAAATTGCGATGATTGGTACAAAAAAGCCCCAAAATTTTGCCCCCCATCCTGCCCCAAACGTAAGAGCAACAAGTTGATGAAAAAATTTTTTATCAACTTGTTTAACATATAAATATTTTAAAGTATAAACATATAAATGTTTGGAGTTTGCTCCATGTCTGGAAGTTAGCTATGTCGAAGACAAAAAAATGCATTGGGCGCATCTGTCCATACTAAACTGATTGAGAGCAACCAGTGATTAGAAAATTATTCGATGGTGATAAGATCCCATTATTATTAGAAGTAAATGAAAACAAAGAGGTAAGTAATCTATTACCTAAAATTTTTTAAAAATAACTAGATAAATAAAATGTATTCTGTATCATTCATTTTTAATTTTTATTCATAAATAGTTGGTAGAAAAAGATACTATAGTGTATTCCAATGAGGTTGAAGAGCTCGTCATTGCAGACATCAAGAAACAAATGATGTTGATATCAAATTAGGTGTAGATGAAGAGCAAGGTTTCCTTAAAGTTAAATCACCCTAAAACCAGAGTTAGAAAATAATAAAATCCAAAATAAATTGAGAAAGTGTGACGTTGTGGTTATGCGTTCAAAGATTTCAAAGATACAAGTGTACGTAAAACTATTATACTGACCATTTTGCCTTTATTGAACAAAAAGTACCATAACCATTTTAGATAAATTGAACGTTTCTTCCTGAAGATCTAAAGGTTTTTTTTTGCTTCAAATGGTTGGAAAACAAACTACAACATTCAAGCATCCTTGTCTGTTTCGCATGACCTTATCTCTTAACCTTTAAAAAGCATTATTCTTTAGAATCTTGCAGATTTTACGAACAATGGATATTTGATCGTGCAAAATTAAAAAATGCAAAAACTTTCACAAATGTTGTTCAACCCCTTTATTAACAGGGGAAAAAAATAAAAAAATAATAGATCTTGTAAATATTCCCAGTCTACGTATACTTTTAGGTGTTATGGACAAAATTTGGAAAGAGATTGAAAAAAATTTGTTTGAAAACATTATCTTAGCAAATCTAAACAACTAATGAGAAATTATAAACAATTGCTAAAACAATTTAATATAAATAATAATATATTATAAATATTGCTAAACAAATGGTAATAAGCAATAGCTTAGGAATTAACTAAGTTATCATCAACATTATTAAATTACGTGATAACTAATAATTTTCATAACAACCGTTAAACGGGTATAATCAGGACTGACTTGACTCATCATTTCCCTATATTACTTATTACTGAGAGCGTAACTCCTAATAATACTACCTTTGAATCGACAGTATTCACAAGAAAAATCAATGAAAGCTCCAGAAGCCGATTAAAAAAAGTAATATATGATTCCGTCGATTGGAATCTTATTTTACAATCTTATGATGTAATTAATGCTTATGATTTATTTTTAAACGATTTTGTAAAATATATGATGAGGTATTTTCTTTAAAAGTAAAAGTAATAAATTCTAAGTTCTTTCTATCACCATGGATGACCAAAGGGCTAATAAAATCATCAAGGAAAAAACAAAAATTGTATGAAAAATATTTTAAACATAAAACTTATAAAAATGAAACTATTTACAAAAGCTATAAGAGTTCATTGTAAATATTAAAAAACAATAACAAGTTAATTATTATGCTAAATTGCTTGAAATTAAAAAAGAAAACTCTCGAAAAAAGTGGAACGTTATTAGAGAATTAATTGGGAAAAAATATTGCAAAAAATAACTTACCTCAAAAACTTTTTATTGATGGAAAACTCATTGATCATAAAGAAGTTATTATTGAGAAACTGAACAGTTATTTCCTTGACTTAGCAGCAAAAATTCCATTTAGTCAAAAAGGATTTGATTTATATCTTAAAACAACTTATATAATTATGGACGAACCAATTAAGAAAAAAAAAGAACTGCGTAATGCTTTTAATAGTCTTTAAAAAAATAAAAGTATTGATCAAATTAATGGTAATGTAATTAAACCTGGCGTTAAATATTAATATTATCAAACGAAATATATATGTATATATATATATATATATATATATACATATATATATATATATATATATATATATATATATATATATATATATATATATACATATATATATATATATATATATATATATATATATATATATATATATATATATATATATATATATATATATATATATATATATATATATATATATATATATATAATATTAGTAGAAAATCACTTAACAAAAAAGTTTTTCCATTTTACACTGTGTTTCATCAACAAAGATTCATCAGAAATCTGATTTCTGATGAATCTTTGTATAATATATATAATTGCTCTGTTCTTTTAAGAACATTGAGCACTCTATTGTGTAGAATACTTTATATAGTTGTTTAAATATATATATATATATATATATATATATATAAATATATATATATATATATATATATATATATATACATATATATATATATATATATATATATATATATATATATATATATATATATATATATATATATATATATATATATATTTAAACAACTTTAAAAAGTATTCTACACAATAGAATACAATAAATAATGTTCATATTTGACGTAATATATATAAATTACATATTTTTCAAATACAAACAAGGATTCTAAAAGAAGATCACAATGATTTTATCGTCAGAAGCCTTTTACAAAAGAGAGTTAAGTATTATAAAAGCGCCTTTTTACAATAAGAGTACGTTCCCTGACGTAAAAATAAAACATAAAAACATCAAATCGTATTTAGATAAGTGAAAATAAATTGCAAACAAGTATAAAACAAAACTTGAAGATAGATGAAAATAAAATTTATTTTTATCACAAGATAAATTAAAAATATTATAAGATACTTTCAATAGAGAGAATGAAATCTTTTAATTTATTTTTAAAAACAGGATAAGTTAGGGGTAAGCTGAAGTTAGGCAAATTAGTTTTGTTCCAGAGATGAGCTGCACGATAAGTGATACAGAATTGATTTAATTATGTTTGACAGAATGGTTCATTTAAATAATCATTAATCCTCATGTTTAACTTGTTTAATGGTTTCAAAATAAAAAGGTCTTTAAAAATTAAAGAAGATAAATCATACTTCCACATATAAACTAAAGATAAATTTTTATATACGTTATTATTTTTATATTATTATTTTAACTTTATATAAATGATTTTTATTTAGAATCAAAAATAATAAACACTAAGTTTTTATTCTCACAACATATTATTGTTCTTTTTAAAACTTTTAACGAGGAATCAGATAAGATCAATGAGTGGTTTAAAAGTAACTGACTTTCATTAAACGTAGATAAAACAATGTTTTTCCTATTCCATAAACCTAGTAAAGCCAATAGTATTCCTCTTAAATTGCCCGATCTTTTAATTAAAACTTAATTATTAAAAAGGAATTGACTATAAAATTTTTAGAGTGCTTTTTGATGAAAAATTTTCATGAAAATACCACATTAAATCTATAGAAAGTGAGATCTCAAAAGTATTTCCATGTGATATCGAACAAAACCGTTTCTAAAACATTCAATCTTTAAAAAGTATTTTTTTTGTTCATACACATCTATCTTTCTTATTGTAACGTTACCTGGGGTAGCAATAATCACACTAAACTCAAAAAAATTTATAGCAAACAAAACCATGCTTGCAGGATAATATTTGGGGCAAACAGGAATGCACATTGCGAAACTCTCTTACGTCAGCTTGGAGCTTTAAACCTTTATAAAATTAATATTCATCAAGTAATGTTATTTATGTTTAAAGCAAAACGTGGGTTATCTCCAGTAACATTTCAATCTTACTTTAACGAAATCTCTCATAAATATTCTACCAAACTTTCTGTGAACAGCTTTGTCATTCCCATAAGCCATCTTAAATTAGGCTCGTACAAATTCAATATCGGGTACCTTTGCTTGGAAAACTTTTCTTCACATTTTTAATGAAAAACAAGACTTTGTTTTAAACTGAACTTTGGAAAGTTTTGAGGCTGATTCAAAACAGCATTTACTAAACATGGATTCCAATACACCAGGTTTCAAATATCTTTTTCTAAAACAATTTAAAAATTTTAAATTAATAAATCATCCAGTTTAGGTTTTTTTTACTAATTGCTTTCCTTTTTTCTTTAATGTTTTTGCTGATATTTATTAATTAGCCCTAAAAACTTATTTTTAATAATTTTTATTATTATTATTTTTATTATTATTATTTAGCATTATTTTTAATAAAACTTATTAAACTTATAACGTGGAAGTTATTAATAACAAAAAACGCAATTTTTTGTGATTCATAACTTCCACGATTTGTATATATTTTTTTTTTATTATTCCGCTGGAGGATTGTTAATAAAAATTTATTTTATTGCTGAAGTTTTTTAGTTACTTATACCGTTTTATTTATCACTTACAAGTTATCTAAATTTTTAAAAAACGTTTAAAAACAACAATGTAACGGGACTCGGTGATAAGAAAAAGTTTTCTTCTTGCTCCGGCCAGGATTTTCTTATATTGTATTTTCTTTGTTGAGTTTTCAACAAACGGCAAAATAAAAAATAAAATAAAGCTAGCTAAAAGAAAAAATTTTAAACTTGGAAAAAGAAGAAATAAAAATGAATGAAAAAATGGCAGAAAAAAAAAACAATTAAAAAAAAGAAAATTAAAAAACTTATTCTCTTGATTTAATAATATTAAACTTACTTATGTTGCTAGGAGCAATTGTTGTTATATTATTTTTAATGCAATAAAATAATGACAAGCCATTAAGCAAGCCAGATGAGCAATCTAAGAATCTTTAAGGAAGGATATGATACAGATGGGAAGGCCTTGTGCTATGGCATTTCCCCATAACATGCTTGAATTAGGTTTTTGATTTTATTTTGTGTATTTCAAATAGAATTGAAAGAAAAACTTGGAAAGTAAAAAAGTTTTCAAAAGATAAATAATTATTGAGAAAAAAAAAATTATTCATAATAGGATGTTTGAAGAATTTGGTTTGAGAGTTAATGAACCAAGAACTGGCGGATCAGGAACTAGTAATACCGGAAATTTATACCGACGAGTTTTTCCTGGCCCTCTGAATGTTATATAAACTGATAATTTCTTTAATTGTTGAAGAAATTATTATCTGATTACATATCATTCTAATTGCAAACAATCGATCCGAAAAAAATTGATAAATACTGCAATGATACATATAAAAAGTTGTTAGACACATATGATTAGTTCTAGGTCCCAGCTTCCATTCACAAAGTATTAGCACATGCTGGGGCAATTATTATTAGTTCATTAGTTCCATTTGGTTTAATGGGAGAGAAAACGGTGGAATCTTGACACATAATTTATAAATTTGGTTGTGAACATCATGCAAGGAAAAATAGTAGAAAAACAAATTTATTTGACATTTTCATTCGAGGTATACATACTTCTGATATCCTAGTTAGTTCAATCTCATTAACTAAAAGATTGAAAAGTAAGAAAATATTGTGCCTACTGAAAAAATCTAAAAGTTTGTTAGCGGTTTATAGCGGTGATAGAGAAATCAATCAGATGAAATAGAATTATATGAAATTAATGACTAGATGAATTATATTTAAACGTTGACAACGTTGATGAAAATCTATAATTAGATATAGATGTAGGAGAGTGCTGTTCGAAATTGTATAATTTGTATAATATAACTTTATATTTTTTTGTCTACTTTATAAATTTATTAAAAATATAAATAATATTAAATAAAATATTAAAACTTTTTTTTTTCTTAATATTTAGTCGTTTAAAAATATTACAGTAACTACATATATTTCACAATTTTACTACCTATGTAGTAAAATTGTGAAATGCCCTTTACTACTTATGATTAACTTTTAATTAAAATACAACGTCTGTATTGAAATAATGATACACCTTTTTGCAAAAATATTTAAAAACCAAGCTAAAATCTGATTTATTTTTGAGATCTCGTACTTAAAGATAATGTACTTATAATTGGATCTGATGAGTTTATTGCACGTGTAAATACATCAAATAAGTTTTCTTCTCTTGAGCACTTGTTAGTTATGTAATTATGTTAGTTCCTGGATTTTCTTAGGATCCTTCTGCTCTTGTCGATTCTCAATCCCGAATTTCTTAACATTAAAAAAGTGTATACGTTTTTTTGCTTCAGCGTACATTTGTTTATATTCCTTAATTACGCGCCAAACTTTTAATTCAATACGATTGGCAATATGTAGTAAGCATTCAAAAAATCGAACCCAACGGTGTAATGGTGACAGGCCATGCACAAGAGCATCTTTTTTTGCATTGAACTTTTTTAGGTTTTGTATATCTTTATTGTTAACCTTTATTGTTCTCTTTCAAATGCTTCAAAATAGTTGCTTGATTCAAATCAACTAATCTTTTGGCTGTGTTCTTCATGAGAGCCTTTAATTCTACTTTGATAAACTTTTTTGTTGTAGTTATCAAATTTTTTGGTGGACTTTTTTTTTTAATAGTCCTATAGCTTGGAAATCTAGCAGATGTTGTCATTTGTGTATCGTGATATGAACTTTTTGTGTGATTACAGTCTATGAAATAAACTTTATCATCTGACAACACGTCATTGTTATTTAACCTGGTTAATATTTGAATTCCTTCAGTTTGATGTTCTATAACATTTTTTACAAGCTTAACCATGATATAGTTTTGATTATTGTATGCTGTAAATTTGCTGCCTGTAAAACTCGTTCAATTGAATCTGTTTTAATAACTTTTTTGATGAACGTTTCGCTTTTTTCTTATCTGATAAATAATTATATTTTTCGATTGGAAAAGCTGGACTGTCTATTCATTTTTATACTGGTTTTCAAATCTAGCACTAAGTTTATTTACTTTTTCCAACTTTTCTATGTATCTGATATACAAAACTCTCAATAAATTTAAAAGTTTTAGGGTATTACATTCACGAATACTTACTACTGAAAAAATATACTCAAAAGCCTTTTAAGAATTTTTTATGACGGTATTAGTGCGACTAAAGTGCTTGATAATTTCCCTCCTGGATAAATTTGAATATATTTCATCGCATCTAGTAGTATTTGCTTCGAATTCCATTTTTTAAAGTATTTTTTTACGATAGAAAAAGGTGGTTTTCTTTCAGTGACAACAACAAAGAATTAAGCTGTTTTTATCTTTACTAAATCAAAGTCTTATTTTTACAAAAGGTTACTTAAAGTGATATTGGATAACGACCCACAAATTACCCTCAAAAATTGCAGTTAAGAAACCGCTTAATTATTATAAATTAATAGTTATTATAATCACAAACCACATAGTCGTAATCAAATCTTCTATAGCATTCCGCAATAAAATTACGGAATGGTATTTAGCTATAATGATACATTCTCTAATAAACGAATGTATTAAACAACGCATTGCAAAAAATCGCAATAATCGGAACATGGGAACAAAATACTCTTAAAAGGTTTACCCCTAGATCAAATGCGAGGGCAATGAGCTATTAAAATATTTTAATTTATTATCTTATACTAAATTCAAATTCATCGATAGATTTCAAATTTCTTAAAACTATCTATATATTATATTGTTCATATGTTATGACAATTCTGGATCCAACACTTATTAAAGATGCAGAAAAGAAATATTGTAAAAAGATCTTGCGTCACTAAAAAACAATTATTTCAAAAAAGGGCAAGAAGGTGCGGCATTACATTTTTCATTAAATTTTTCTTGAGCAAATTTAGCATCAACAAATGCTAAGACCACCTAATAAAGAATTGTAAATCAGTTTTCCAACTCTACTTAAGTTAAAGTACCCTATTAATTTGCAATATTTTTTCATATTTTGGACCTACTTTTACGACGACATTCGTTATACTTTTTTTAACTTAAATTATCTAAAACTAGTCTCAATGACCTTCCAATCAATGTATAAATGTCTGAAAAAATATAAAAATTATTTATACATAAATCGTTTGGAACATTACTCACAAAACTCCTTTTGGATGACCGTTTTGACAAAAAAATTTCACTTTGTAACTAAATATCTCGTTATTGATATATTTTGAAAATTTGATATTTTCACATTTTCATCTTGAATGTCTTAGCAAATGAACTCACCACATAAAAAATTGTAAAAAGAATAAAAAATTTCAATTTTGGCCACCCAACGTCCCACTGTGCACTGCGCAGTGGTTTTAATTGCTTTTTAAATAAAAAGAAAACATAGTAAAACTTTTTAATATTTCAACAATAGGGGAGAGTGGGGTAATGGCGAACGCGGGGTAACTCTGAACATGGTAAAAACACCATTAAAAAAAAATAAATTTGACAATTTCTTTTTACCTGCTGAGAGAGAATCCTCAGTTCCAGACGTGCAGTAGTGCAATAAAGCTACAATTGTTGTTCACTATAATTTGATTTTAACTTTTTCCGATAATTTTATGCAACTTTTTCCTTGAGTAACATTCTGTTGCAGCTTCTGTGGATATAAAACCACTCCTTTTTGTTGTTGTTGTTGCATAGTATAGTTTTTGTACTAAGTTATTACAATTATAATTTTATTCGTTATTACACAACGGTGTTTGTGATTGTCCCCCGGTGTGTTCGGAACTACCCCATGTACGTAGGGTAATTCCGAACACCAATGGTTTTATTTTTGCGATAAATTTTTATTTTATAATAAGATATATAAAAAGTTGCAATTGAGACTTTGGTGACTGAATAGTTAAACAAGTTGATTAGCAATAAATGTGATCAATTTTGTCTAACTGGTGTCTTTAATTAACAATCCCGCTTAGGTGTTCGTCGTTACCCCACTATCCCCTACTTATTATCTTTAAATTCAAAAAAATTAAATTCAAAAACAATTGTAATTTTATTGTTTAAAGGTTTGAGTAAATAAAATTGAAAAATAAATATTTTTTTTTTTTGTTGCATAAAACGAAGTAGTATTGTTTCAATAAAAAGTGGCTTAAAATTTGAACTTTTATTGATAAGTTTGTTAATAACGAATCATTTTATTCGAAAATTTAGTTCTAATTGTCAAACAGGTATTTTTTTACTTAATGTTATTTTGTTGAGCTTATTTAAAGTGCTCATATTACCAAGTGGTCTGGGTTATATAAGCATTTCTGCTACTTTTTTAAAACCTCTGTATTTTTAAGAAAAAAAATCGGATACCCAAATATTTATGTAGACGATGAGTAGTGATCCCTAAAATTTGTTTATTCGCAAAAATTTTGGATCCATCATAATTATTTTTTTGAAAATTTCAATTTTCGCTTAAGGTGCTCATAATGCCCTATTCTGTCATAAGCACAGATGTAACGAAAACAGTTTAACAAAAAGTTAAAAATATCAACTATCAAATAATCTCAGATTTTGAAAAACAATTTTAATAACAAATTTCGACGAAGAGACTTTTACTATTAAAAAAGTCTGTTTTTAATTTTTTCTAAAAAATCTTTATCTTGTAACTCTAAGTTTACTAAGTTTAAGTTGTTCTGTTATTTTATGTGATGTTAGGGGGCATACATGAAGTACGCACGCAGTAAAATCACTGATTTAGAACCCCCTTACCACTGCATCTTTTTAACCCCCTCTTCCTCTGCGTACTTACGCATTATTAATTACAAAATAACGTCTTTTTAAACCCGACGCGAAAGTTTTTTGAAACATTAAAAACAAAAATTTTAATCAATTCCACGTTTCATTAGCCAAATTCATTTGACGCGGTCCGCACACTTATGTTTACGATGTAGGGGGAAAAAAAACAAAAAATTGTAGCTTCTCAGTTTGATAAAAAATTAAAAACAAGTGTTCTACATCCTAAAATTTATACTTTTTCTGGCTAGATTTTTAAAACGCTTCAATTGATTTGTTCTTCTGTTTTATGCTTTATAAAAATTTTAAATCAAAAGATTCTAATGGTCTACCCAAAATACTCTCGTTTACCAAGATCAAAAAGTGTACAAAAAACCTAAATAAAGTTGTTTAAAACAAGTCTATAAAAAGAGAAAAAATACAAACATTTTGTCAGACATTATTATTCCAGTTGAACAATATGGAAAAAGATGAGCTAAAATAAAAATTGAATCAATCATAAAAACAAAGTGATATGCTGAAACAAAAATACAATTCAGCAAAAAGAAAATTATAGTTATAAAAATTATAGAAGGAACCCTTCATATTTACAAGTTCAAAAATAAAGTTTTCAAAATATTTAAATTGCTTTTATCTCGAAAAAATTACAATGGGAACAAACTTTAAGTTTTTTATATATTTTTCCTAATGGTTTTAACATTACAAAACCAAATTGCCAAACTTGATTTTTAACAAAGCGAAATTAGATTGCAAAACTTGATTTCAGATAATTTCAGTTTTTCGTTTTCTTCCAAAGATGTATTGAATTTTCTGTTTCTTCAACAATGACTAATAAAGTATTATTTGTTAAATTTAAAAACGTTTGATGTATTGGCAGGTTTGATTAAAAAACGCAGGTATGATTAAAAAACGTAAAGTTTTGTATCTGCACACTCAATCTGTAGCTGGCATTGAACATAACATTGAGGGAAATTTTCTACTTGTTGTTCATGGCCCAACACAATCAACACAGCTTGGAGTTTTCTAGTCTAACAAACTTCAATTAGGGTCACATATTTTTATTAGGGCTACAACCATATTTATTGTTCATTAGGTTAATAAAGTATACGCATTTTTCAACTTCAGCTTTAGAAAGAAGTTTTCAAATAATTTACCTTTTTGAATATTTTCTAAATGGCCTCGGCATGGTGTAGAAGCCTGGTTTTATATTTAAAAACAATCCAATATAATATAAAACTTTAAAATTTTCCCAAAAAAAACCAAGTAAATTAGAAAGTCAACAGCTGTACAGTTGGCAGTGAGCTGTAATTTTATTTTTTCTAAAATCATGTCACTATTTTGTGTTTTGCTCTAAGTTTATTGACCTTAGTAACCGCATGGCTCGTTTTGGAGCCATGCGGTTACTAAGATCAATATTTACAATACCAGTGTGAAAACGCTCTCTTTTAATGAGAAATATGTTATGCCTTTTTAACCGTTACAAGTGCTTTGTACATGAGTATTTTCTGTGTTATTTAGAATGATATTAGTGACACTTTTGGTATTATTTTTAAAAGTGTAATTTCTCTTAAAATATCACTATTATTGGAATCTTCTGTGAGTTTATTGATATAGAGGTCAATGTTTTCAATTTTAGTGTTATCTATGTAAAGTATAATTAAATCAAATATTTAGGTATTAAAACAAATACAATCTGATAAAACAGACAGATGGTTTGCGTTCAAATTTCAAATTCATTAGTACAAAATAAACACGTTACAGATAAACAGCCACTTTTTTAAAGTGTTAATTCAATTTTAAAACAATTAATGATACATCTTTTTAAAAATAGTTTAGATCTGCTGATATAGCAATTATGTCATCTCTTTTTTTTATTATTTAAGGACTCTGTTAATTTTAAAAAATGGTTACACTTTGTAACTGTTCTGTACAAGATAGAGTAAATCTTTTCTTTTGCGGTTTTCATTGCAGTTAGTATTTCATCATTATTGTGTTTTAAAAAACACAAAAGTGAAAGTAAGCGAAAGCACACAACTTACTGGAACTAACAGGACAACTGCAATGTTCTATATCAGGATTAAATCAATCAAAAAGTAAGAAAACTAATCTCAAGTAGGGACTATATAATTTTATACTCTTAGATTTAATGCATGCAACATTTAACCATGTAACTATTTTAATTTCATAGCATTCCTTACGCTTTTTTAGGAAGTCCCTCCATTTTATAGTCACAATATCTGTAAATGACATCTTCAATAGTTTTCTTATCGTAAAATATCTTGTTTGATGACCATTCAGCTTTAATTTTAGGTATTTTAAGTAAGACTGCATTGAAAATACAGGTTTGCTATTCAATAGCCTATTTAGTTTATTTTTTAGCTTTAAATAACATAAATACATTTGCGTTTTGTTTTGCAATTCCTCGAAAGTACCAAATCATTTACAGTATTATTTACGTTTTTAATCATAATGAATTAGGAACTAATAGCAGCAGCGACGGTATTGTTTAGTTAATTTTTTTTAATAACAAAGTTACCATCTTTACTTTTTTACCGCGTGTTTTACCGCCCCTATTACGCGTTAGTACGTTTTTGAGTAACCCCACCTACACCCATAAGCTGCCTTCGTATTTTATATAAGACTTCTTAAATGAAACTGTACTATGGAAATTTCATACAAATTTTATTAGAATTAAATTCTCAAAAATCTTTTCTATGCTAAATATAGAGTGACTATTTCTTAATACAAAGTCTTTAAAAAGTATACTTTTTATTTTTATTATGCTATAAATAGTGACCATTTTTTAATACTAAATCTTATATAATATGAAATATATACTTTTTATTTATTAATGGTTGTCTTACCTACTGCAATAGTGCTTGAGAAACTACTTATTTCAGTTAACTAAAGAAATCAAAAAAATAAACAGTAAACAAAAAAATGCCCCCAGAATTATATTTGGCGTTTACAAAATGGTTAATTACGAATCTCTTTAGAGGAAACTTAATGCCCTTAATCTTTATAAACTTAATATACACCAAGTTATACTATTCATGATTAAAACAAAACACGTCTTTATTTATCTCTTTGAAATCTCGGTACGTCTTTATTTATCTCTTTGAAAAATTTTTATAATTTATTTAGTTAAGAAACAGTTTTCTTCAATTAGCATGTTTAGTTTAATTTTATTACAAAAGAAACTTTTTTAAGATGTTAACATTTTAAAATTAATATCTAATTATTAATTTACAATTAAATTAACAAAGTTATTTGTAACTTAAATGAAACTTTAATTTCCAAACAAAATAACTTCGAAGAAAAATTCTACAAAACTTTCGAACTTTTTTATTTTGACAACAAAAATCGTTTGAAGAAACAAATGGCAAAATCCTTAAACTTTTAAAATAGTTGTTCATGAACATAAATATATTTAGTAAATCGAAAATTAAAATAATTCAATTTTTTCAATATTATAAAATATATTTAAAATTTTATTTAAAAGATAAATATTAAACATATTCGACAAAAATGTTAAATATATAAAATATTAAACAAAAGATTTCCACATAACGTTATTAATATTTTCAAATTTTTTAAAACCTCAAAAAAATTTTACTCTACGTCTTCATTATTTTATTTAAATTCAATTAATAAAAAAAGAAAACGAAAATAATTCTACTTTTTATTTATTTATTTATAACTATATATCTTATTATATTCATTTAATAAAAATTATAATTAATGTTAATTAAACTAAAATTTTAAACATTCATTTAAGAGGTTGCTGAAAAAGTGTAAAATCTTTTTAGTATGTTGCATTACTATAAATATATATTGAAAGAAATAATTATGTTGCATAATAATAATAATAATAATAATAATAATAATAATAATAATAATAATAATAACAATAATAACAATAATAATAATAATAATAATAACAATAATAATATATTAAATAATTAATGATTTTACTATTACTAATATTTTAAAATAAAATTAATTATATTTTATTAATTTAAATTTTAAACATATTAAAAATATAAAACTAAAATATTATTAAAACTAATTCGTATATTTTAATTATAAAATAATAAATTAAATACTTCATTTATTACTTTATAATTATAGTTTATATTTTACTTAAGATATTAAACATTTTTCTGTGTAATAAAGTTTTTTAATTTATCGAGGTTACGAAAATATTTTCCACGGTACTCGATCCACAACTTCTTGACATTCGAACAACGAATCCATTCATAAATCTCTTCAATGAAATCGATGTCGTCGTGAAGTTCAAGATATAATACTTCACAAAGATTAATCCACGGAAGAAAATTTTCTTCAAAATCTTTTTTCGTTATTAAATAACAATCAATTTCTATCACCAACTTTTCAATCTTATCTTTCGGTTTCCATCCTTCGAATTTAATTGGACGATAAAAGTTGACTTCGCGAACATTTGTTGAACATTGAATTATAAGATTTTTTTCTTCATCACTTAAAATATTTTTACAAACAATTAACCACAATAACTTTCTTCCAGATTTAATGTAATGATTTACAAAATAATTTTCACAAGAAGTTTTGTAAGAAGTTTTTCCATCGTGAAATTTTTTCGAAATCTTCCACTTTTGTTCATCGACAATTAATTTTATTTTATCAGTAAATGATGATTGACTTTCATAAAAACATTCAATGAATAAATCAACGTAATAAGTTTTTGATTTAAGTTTTTGACGATCTAAAGAAAAAACAAAAATAAAATAACAATTAAAAAAAGTTAAAATAATAATCGAAATTATAATATTCTACATATTAATACATATATAAATATTAAATTATAATTAAAGTTGTATATTATTATGATATTTTATCATACACATATTTAACATTTTATTTAAAAATAGTTTTTATTTATTACATTTTTAAAACAAATTAACTCTATTTTATTATAAATGTAACATGCTTAAAATAATATATAACAAATTAATTCATATGAACAAAAAAAAAAGTACTTCGTTATTCATTTCAAACGTAGAAATTAATTTAAATTTACAAAAATAACATCGTTCAGTTGTTTTAATAATACACAAGGAAATCGTTCTTCATTCAAACACAGATTTTAAATAAAAGTTTGTAAATCGAATTCGTATTAAAAAATTAAAAGTCTCCTTCGACTATCTTTTTTTAAAATATGTGAATAAAACCCCTAAAAAACTCAAAGAGTGAGAGTTTAAATATTCGATTTCGACGTTGATTTAAAACTCAAAAAAAAAAAAAAAAAAATTTATGTTTCATAGTTTATGTTTTATAATACAGAGAATTTATGTTTTATAACACAAAATATAATCTGTTTATAACTTGTATATTTTATAATATGAAATATATTATGTGATACATTTTAATTAGAATAAACAATAAAATTTCACAGAGAAATAAGAAATACTTATAAAATGAAATAAGAACAGGAAAACAAAAGATTTTTATAACTTTTTAAAAAATTTTTAAAACAAAAGATTATTAAAACTTATTGCGAAATAATAGTCAAAATCATAGTTAAAAATAATTTGAAAAGAGTTGTTGAAGCATAGCTACCAGGGTTGTTAAAGCATAGCTAACAGGGTTGGCATCAAATACATTTTATAAAATACGTTAATTCTAGATTCCCAAATAAAATTCAAATAAAAGTAAATATAAGTGGTATTTTCAAACCGAACACAAATATTCATATTTTAGATTTAAAAAAATACCAATAACTTTTCAAGGCAAACCAGATAAAATGGTATACTAAATAGAAGAATGAAAACAAATGAAAAAAAAAATGAAATATTTAAAAAACAGACATTAAAAGTCGTTAAAATCTTTATTTCACACAATCATTTTATAAATATATTTTTTTACTTTTATACATTTGATATTTCTCTGTATTCTTTTTAAGCTAAAGTTACAGACGTTCTCGGCGAAAATTAAACATACGTTGTAAGCAGAAAAAAAAAAATTTATTCCCAGGAATTATATCATTATTCCGGTAAGTAATATTGAACGATTAAAACTTGGACCGACTGTTAATTAACAACAAAAAAAGTGCGAAATCGTGGAAATATATAGTAATTAAATAGATTGAAAAGAAAGTCAATTAAAATTACAATCGATTAAGAACTCAAAATGTTTAAAAATCAATACGACAAGCTTGATTTTGATGTTTATATTTAAAAAAACGAGCTTTAAATCAAAATCAATATAACTTCAAAATTGTTTAATTGATATCAAACGTTTAGTTTTCTCTGCGAAATTATACTGTTCACTCTAATTAAATCAAAACTAAATCAAAAGATCTGTTTATTCTTAAATATTAATGAAATAATTTAATGTATCAAAAAAAAAAATGATATGCTCCATAAAAATTTTTTTTTTTCAATCAATTTGAATTTAGTTTCAAAACAAGATTTTTTAAAATTTAAAACTAATTACGACAATTAAAACTGCAGTATACTTACAACTTACTAAATTTAAAAAGTTTAGCTATCAGTGTTAATTTCAATAAACTATGGTGACAAAATGATTCCTTAAAACATTTTAAGAAAAAAAAACCAAATTGTGAGATTTTAAATATCAAAAACTCGATCCTCGAACTTCAAAAAATCTATCAGAAAATTCGAATAAAATTATAATCAAATTGTAAACAACCGTTTAGCTAATAGTTAAACGTATCGTAACTATCGCAACAATTTTTATAAAATGAGAATCCAGCGAATTGCGAACAATAGTAAATTTTCGAGATTTTTTTGATCACATTTTATAAAATGACTATAAACCAAGTTTAGGGCTTGAAAATGTGATTTTTAATTTAAACTGTGCTAGAGAACATAAACAGTTTCTGTTTAAAATATTATATAAAAAAAATAATAATTGGAACAAAAAAATAATTGCGATTATTGTTTATATTATCTTTTATTAACGAAAGTCACTTGAAGAAAAGTGAAATGCGTGAGTTAGTGGACTACTAAAAAAAAAAAAAACTTGTATATTATTATTAGTTTACCAAAGTAATACCTATTAAGAAACAAAATGAATTGAAAAATAACTCACATAACAAATTAAAAAACATTATACTTACCTATAAAACAAGACTTGAGAATTTATGTAAAAAAAACAACGCTTGCTATGAACTGCCTTAACTCTGGTTAAAATTTAAAATCGCTAATATTAAAAATGGTTTAATATTATTAATATGCAATCTGTTATCAGATTATTGTTAACTATAATTACTGATGACAAAAAAAAAAACTTGTATATTATTATTAGTTTACCAAAGTAATACCTATTAAGAAACAAAATGAATTGAAAAATAACTCACATAACAAATTAAAAAACATTATACTTACCTATAAAACAAGACTTGAGAATTTATGTAAAAAAAACAACGCTTGCTATGAACTGCCTTAACTCTGGTTAAAATTTAAAATCGCCAACCCTCGGAATTAGGAAAAATGAGGTCGGCAATAATTTGCCGACCTCAATCTTTTTGAGGTCAGCATCAGGTCGGCAAAAATTATTTGATACAAAGGTCTAACCATAAAACATAGAAACGAGGTCGGCAAATTTTTGCCGACCTCAAATACTTTCAGGTCGGCAGTTAGGTCGGCATTGCCGAATGCCGACCGTAATTCCGAGGGTTGAATCGCTAATATTAAAAATGGTTTAATATTATTAATATGCAATCTGTTATCAGATTATTGTTAACTATAATTACTGATGACAATTTTAGCTTATTTTTAGTTTAGTAAAAAACACTTATCCTAAAGTTAAAAAGCTTAAAAATTTAATAACTCAATATTTATTTTAAAACCATTTTTTGTTTTTCTTTTGTTTTATAAACAATTAAATTGATTTTAATCAAGTTTTTGTAATCGTATAAAAACAAATAAATATAAATTATATACATGATAACATTATAAAACAAGAAAAAATTTAGAAATAACAGAATTTAGAAATAACAGAACCCCCAAAATAATTTGCATTAACAAAAAATATTTTTTTTTAGAGAAATAAGGTAAAAATTTGTAAATTTTTCATACCTTATTGCATAATAGAACTTACCTAAAATAGAATACAAAAGTTCTTCAGAACCGTTTTTTGAAGGATTTAAGTTAACAAGTAACTTTAATAAACTACTTTGGCTTTTATTAGTTAATCCACAAATCATCGATAAGCAACTCTCCAGCTTTTTATTGGCTATAATCTCTTCAATACTTAAACAATTATATGCATATACAGATGCACAAAACTCCATTATTGTTAAGTGTGCAAATTGATAATAACATCCCTCATCTGTTTCAATCTTTTCTATGAATCCAAAAAGATTACTTTCATTGTTATCAAAATCAATGATAAAAGTTTGAATTTCTTCTTCTGAAAAAATTACTTTATTTTCAACAAACAATTCATATGCAATTTTACAAATATTTAAAATATATTTCTTATTGGAATCGTCTTCAATTATCTTATTCATCAATTTTTTCGTTTTTATGATGTGATTTTGAAAAAAGTATAAAAAAATACTTGCATTTAAATTTGTCATTGTTAAGAAAGAATTTTTATTTATTTCTTTTGAATTACTAATAATTTTACACATGGAACATAAATAAAATGGAACAGATGCCATGGCTTTTGCAATTGGAGAGCTGTTTAAAGTTTCTTTCACAACATCTTTTTTTTCTTCTCTAACTTTATTTTCTATATATTTGTGTATTCCTATTTGGTTAAACCCCATTATTTGAATGTTTAACTTATCACTATGCTCTATAGATATACTTTGGTATTGATCAATTGCATAAACTCTACCAGCAACAACATATTTGTAGTTTTGAATTTCTATTAAAGCATTAACGATTGGATACTTACAACTTGAACTGCAATTTATTAACTCATTTAAAAATTTAAACTCATCTAATCCATCAATTATAAACAGTGCAGGATGATTACTAATTTTGAAATCATTTATAATATCTTTGTAGAAAACATTTAGTAATTCATTAAGATTAGAAATATTTGGATATTGATTAAGCCTTCTGCATTCCAAATAAAACACAAGTTTAACATTTTTCCAAATTAAATTATTTGACCAATCAAGCAAACATTTTCGAAGCAACCATGTTTTTCCAATACCAGCTACTCCAGATATTAATATTACAGACTTTTCTTTCATAAAAATTTCATTATATGGAATAGGTGTATAGTTCATTTGCTTTTCAAGAAAAATTTTTCGTTTAAAATTAAAAACAACATCCATTTGAGTATTAACTGCATCAACAATACATAGATCAACAAAATTATCCATCAGATCGACATTTGCAGGTACTTTTAATGGTGGTTGTACTTTATTTATTTTCCCATATTTTTCACGATAATAATTTTTCAGTGCTGTGCACATCTCTGATGTATCTAAATATAAACAATTGATCAAAGTCATCATCATCATCATCACATCTTAAATATTTTAGTATGCACAGGTATCATAGTTTTAAATTCAGAAACTATATATAACAAATATTACATTTTAATTCTGAAATTGGAATTTACAATTAATTTGAATTCTTAGCCAAGTGTTTATTTAGATTTTCGTTTTATTATTTTGAGTAAAGACTTCTTATTACATTTTGTGATGAGTTCTGTTTAAGCAAGAGGCAATAAAAAGGCTGGATAGCCAATGATTACATTTCTTTTAATGTCAAAACACTACAAAAAAAGCAACATGATAAAAAAATCAATCCAAAAAAAAAAATCAATCCACTTTATTTTATATTGTTATGTCCGAGTGAGTTAGTACATTTTGTGACAATTATTCTAGTAAAATAATTGAGTAAAAAATACTTGTGGTTTTTTGGATTCTTTTTTAAATAATTTTATTTGCCATATACCTCTTATCACTCATTATTACAACAACCATAAGTTTGAATGTTGTGATTTTATTCATTATTACACTAACGATATGTTTGAATGTTATGATTTTAGAGAATTTTAAAGAAAAATAGTCAACCATAAATAAATAGTTTATATAGCCTTTCTCATAATCATTGTTAATTTTAAACTATAATTACCTTTCTTAACACAAAACTTGTTATCAGTATCTGGTGGATTTGAAGGAACTAATAGAAAAAAAAGTTATTAATTCTAACTAACTTACTAAACATTAATAAAATTATTAATTCTGAAAAACTTTTCATTTAAGTTTATTTATTATTATAATTATCTTCTTATATAATTTATTTGAAGGAATTGTTAAAGAATTTGTTTAAAGGAAAAGTTAAGGAATCTCATACTCAAAGTTCAATATGAGATTTCTTAACATTAAAAATACCTAATTATCAATTTTTGCCTTTTTAAAAGTTAAAAAAATTTGTTGTTGAAAAAAAACTGATAGAATAAGGTAAGGTGCGGTTATTTAGACATGTGGGTAACAAGGACATGTATTAGATTAAACGTTTTTTATTAATGTTAAAATTAGTTTAACAAATGTTGAAGCCAGATGTTTATTTAAAAGATGTTAAATGAAAAAATATAACTATTTTTATCCACATAATAGTAAGTGTAAACAATAACACAATACGGAGGGCATAAGTTAAACTTATTTCTAGTTTTATTGTTGTCGAAAAACTTCAGTCTGAAGATAAGTAAAACCATACATAACATCATTTTTACATGTGTTTTTATGATGTTGTTTCAAAATACTAAGCATTTTAAATTTTTTTGTTGCATTTTTATTTCAAACCTATATTTTAGTTTTGAGACAACATTGACAGAAATGCTTAAGTCATCCCATTGACAGAAATGCTTAAGTCATCCCAAGAATCAAATAAAAGTTGGCGGAATGTCTTACATCTGATGAATCTTTCACAGTTACATGAAATGGAGTCAAACAAACCCTAAATTAAAATGTTCTTAAAAAAAAGAGAAATGTACCAAAACATCAAATGTCAACAGATCTAAAAACTGACACTTGCAAAAAGTTAAAATCCACACCAAACAATGTTGCTTAGTGTTGGTAAGAACAAAACATCAAAACCTGCAAATGTAAAAAATTATCTTGTTGTTTCTGAAACTAAATCAAACACTAAAAAAATTGTAACGAAGAAACCCAATAAAAAGATTACAGAACTGCTGATAATATATAATATATATTAAAAATGTCTTCTCTATTTTAATTGTCAATATTCCAATGATAATCTTACTCCTTATGATGTAACTTTAACATTTACAGCATAAAACATACTACTGTCAATGTTACACCATATAGGGATAATATTGACAGTTGAACCCCAAAAACGAAATTAATTATCTATTAATAATATTAGTTAAGTGATTAAATTCTTCATCAGTTTCTGGCAGCATTATCATTGGTAAACACAGAAATATTGCATACCAATTTCAGTCAAAGCTGAAAAAAATATATTTTCTAAAGATGTGTCAATGTTACCTCACACTTACCCTTAACCTTACACTTAAATTCTTGTATTCCAGTAGGACACATCTAGAATTAATTATAAAAATATTTTTTTAACTTAGAAACATATTTTTTATTCTAGTTATGAGTTAAATTTACCATAGAAGCTTGACAGGAGCATAGTTTTAACTTTTGAAATAACTTTCAATTAATACCCTTTATTTGATTTGAATTCATAAAAAGAAGATAAATATGATGACATAATTGATTATATATGATGTTATAGTTGATATCATTTTGGAAAGAGATCTTTAAGTTGTCTATTTTTGAAATATATGTAGTTTAACATTATAAGTCTTTAAAACATAAGGTGTACAAATAAACTATTTGTACACCTTTTAGGTGTACAAATAAACTATTGTCAGTTCAGACAATATTATATTGAAACCAAAGATTTAAAACTTCGACATGTCGCTCCATGTTTACAATTATTAATGGTCCTTTTTTGTGTGTGCAGTTTTGCACACTTTAGCATTTTTATTATTTTTATGATTTTTATCAAAGCATTTTAATCATACTTTTAAATTATCAAAAACCCAGCAAATACTGGACATACGTATAATGTATGTTCAGTTTATGTCCTGAACATCCTAGACCTTCTTGAAACTAAAATTTTGTTTTTGATCAGCGTGGAACGTTCATAAGGCGTCTGAATTATATTCGGAAGTGTGCCTTATTATAAAGAAACACAGATTAAACAACCTGACAAAAATCAAATTGATATGATTGTAGCAGATCTAAATTTAGATCTGCTACAGTCATATTCAATTTTGGAAACATTGTATTGTAGGCAATGGCATTTAACTCTCAATCTTAAGTTGAAATCAGGATTGGTGTCACTACCTGTGATATGATACTGAATGTTAGTATTAGTTTGACTTTTATCAGGTTGTTTACTTTGAGACAGTATCTTATGTTTGAAAAAGAGTATCATTAAATAAAATCAGATTTTATCATTTTTGCCATTATCAAGAACTTTTAGTTTCCTCCAATGCATGTTATGTAGGTTTCAATCTTGTTCAAAGCCACAACTTGATTTATTTTTATGTAATATTAGTAAGTATAACCTTAAAAAGTCTTATCAAAGCTTATAAACATCAAACTGATAAATGAAATATTTAAGTGTTTGGAGTAAACTAACATTAATATTACTTACTAATGAAAAAGTAAAAAATTTTGATTTGTTGTAAAAGTTTCACTACGTTATTAGCAGTACTACAAAATACTGTTGAAAAAATTGTGTAGCTTTTTTTAAGTCGGTTTTTTAATAAAATTTTAATTAATGTTCTTTAAATAAAAATTGCTATTGCTTGTAATATGACAGTTCAGAAACTTCTTTGCAATCATTTTTAATTTTTACCTAACACAACCAAGTAAAAGTAAAACTGATCTACCATTAAGAAATGAACATCAGGTAATTTTTTTAGAAACAATAATTTCAGAAAGAATTGGATACTATATTGTAAAGAATTAAAAATTCAGTTTTGCAAAAGTAACAGAAACAAAATTCTAAAAGCACAGGCATCAAAGAATAGAGTAACATGAAAGCAGAAATTATCTAAAAACATTCATAGTATGTTGTTTTTTTGAGAAAATAAAATTTTACCATAAAAGTTACTAACAATTTCATGAAAAAAAAAAGTGCTGGAGAGAGAGTAGTTAAAATTCTAAAATTAATTGATAAATGTTTTATTTATGGGTCAAAAAATGCTGCTGCTAATTAAACAATACAATTGATTATGGAAAAATCTCAGATACATTAATTATTTTGTCTAAATTTGACTCAATATTTATTTAAGAATACTTATCTTGTCTAAATTTGACTGAATAAATAATATATATATAATAAAATATATTGATGCACTATTGAATAAAATATATTGATTAGGGCTGGTAGATTAATCGGTATTTTACATTAATCGATTAACGATTAATTTTCGATTAATTTTAGAAAAAATGTGTTTATAACTTAATAAAAAGTAATTTATATTTTTTATGATTTTATTTCTCTTTTAATCAGATATGATCTTAAAAAACATAAATTATCAACAGTATCATCGTTTAAGCTAGCTCTTAAATTAGTAACAAATAAACAAGCTGCACTAAAACTTCTTTCTGCTTCTATAGAAGACGGGGGAAGACTTAGCATGGCATTATAAATCTTTTCTAAAGAACTTGGCCTGTTTCCAGTGCTTTTGAGAACTGCAGTTTCACGTTTAATGCATGTTAAAACTTCTTGAGGGGAAGATTTAAAAGTTATCCCTTTAGTTTTTCCTGCTGCTGAAGCTGTATTAGCTATTATTTCTGCTAATTCTTCACCTTTAGTTTTTTTTCTTAATGGTTCTTCATTACAAGTGTACTCTAACTCAGACTGATATGCTGCTTCTACTTCCTCATGTAGAAATAAACGTAGGTATATTCTCTAGCAGTTTTAGCAATTTTATTTTTATGTGGGTATTTCAAAAGATTATCTGGAAATTCTGAGTCTGATTTATAGTCAGCTGGGTTATGTATAAAGCACAGTAAACCAGCAATATTACTATTTCTTCTTTTAACATTTCTCTCCGAGACAACAGTAAATAATTTTTGACCAATGTTAGTATTTTGTTCTTTAAGATTTTGTAGTAAAAACAAAATAATTTTATCAGATTTTATCAGATCACAGTCTCTTTTCCCTAGTTCCATAACACTTAACTCTACAACATGTAGAACCTGAACAATATCAGAAATGTGTTTTATTTCTTCTTCTTTTAAAATTAAATCTGTTCTAGATATATCAACAAGAGCCTTTGCAATAACATTTTTTAATTTTAATAATCGTTTTAACATACTTATTAGCAAATTCCATCTTGTTTTAGTATCCAAAATAGGCTTGAGTTCTTTTCCTAAATCTGTTCTACAAATACTTTGAAGGGAATCGTTTTTAAGTGGAGATTTTCTAAAAAGTTTGACTATTTTACGAACCTTCAATATGATAATGCCATAGTCCCCATTAAACTGGATTTCCTGTGAAACAGAGCTATTACTTTCCTCATTCCAGCATTCTTCAGTGTTGTTTTCATCATCACGGTCGGAATCAAATGTTTCAATTTCAATCTCATCAGTCATTATTTCTTCTTGAGTTGTTTCTATTTCTAAGCATTTTTTCTTATAAAGAATATCACATACAGCAAGATGAATTCCATGGCAGTAGCAGAGTTGGTGTATAACTCCCATTTCTCGTCCCATTTTTTTCATTACTGATGCATTGCCAGTAACACATCCAAAAACATCATTGATCAAATTTAAGCCAAATTCATTTAATTTTTCAATAACAATATTAACAGCTCTTTCCAAAGGCAACGAACCATTTATTCTAATCATTCCAAGACCATAGTGACATTTGTCTGAATAATGTACATTGAGACATAAATACCTTCTAGTTTTACCAGAAGTCCACTCATCAAGAGAAATTAAAAACCTTTCTCCTTTTAAATTTTTATGCTGAAGCTCTTGAACAACTTTTAACTTAATTGAGTTTGCGTAGTTCATAACAATTGTCTTTATAGCATGTCGATCATCAGGGATTATAAGTCCTTGAGCTTTCCAGCCGTATTTAATATCTTTGCTATTGGCCAAAGTTGCAAAAGGGATACGATCAACAGCAGTTAAACGAGCTAATACATCTTCAGCTTTGCTACCTATTTTATTACAATAGGTAGCAATACCTGGCTGTATATTTTTAGACTTCTCTGAAATAACTTTTGTCAAATAAATTTTATGTTTGTGCTCTAAATGATACAAGAAATTGAAGTTGATGAATGGAATTTAAGTTCAACTGAACAATCTTTGCACTTGTATGTTGATTTGCCTTTATTTTCCAATAAAAAGTGTTTCCAAACTTCAGAGCGGTTATTTACAAACGACATTGTAAATGGTGGTTAAGAAACGGCACTATGAAAAAAGCATTGTTTTTGTTTGTTTATAATAATATTTGACCGGATGCTGGAAAATAAAGGCAAATCAACATACAAGTCAACACAAGTCTTGTTCGTTAAAAAAACGCTTGTAAATCTTCGTAAAAATCTTTGAAACAAAAAAACGCAAAGTTGTTATATTAAAAAAAAATTAATCGATTAATCATTTGTTAATAAATCAATTAATGATTAATGGTTTTTAATCGATTAATCGATTAATTGTTAATCGTTTACCACCCCTAATTTTGATGCACTTATAATGCATATAACTTGGTAAATAAAGGGAGAGAAAATTCGATTACTCTTATTACAAAAACAACATAAATGTATATTATTGCAATGAAAAATAATATAAAGAAAACTATTTTAATGGAAATTGCATCAGATGGTATGTGCTTTATTGAATACAATAATTATAAGATGTCACATAAAAAGTTCATGAGTGACTGATATGCATTGCAAACTGCACATTTTCAACTGGTAAATGTATGTTTGAAGTATTTAAAGAGAAACTCAGTGAAAGTAAAAAGTATTAAGAATTACACCAGCAATTTTGCCTATATCTGGTGCAACATATACTTGTTGCAACTTTTTTAAATAATACCACTTGAAGAACAACCTCTTTAATTTCTGCACATTGCAATAATTAGTACCATTGTAAAAATCAGTGATGAAACTCAATCTTTACTAGATAATTAAATATATTTACCTGAGGTAATAATAAGTTAAAAAAAGTATTGAATCTACTATTGTAAGAAACCATCAGCAGTATTATTAAATAAACTCATTAATTATTTGATTAAAATTGTTAAACTTTGAGTGCTAGTATATTAGTATTTTACATAATAAAACATTACCTAACATCATCCTTAAAAATAATTGTGAAAAATGTTTACTATATCACATAAATCCCTTTTTATGAATAAATTAAAGAAAAGACGCGAAGGGTTAAATTTAATTAAGGCTAATTAACATGTTCGCTGCCAACAACGAGTATACTCGTAGTAAGTTGACGTCATTTATTTGCCAACTACAAGTATACTTGTAGTTAGCGGGACTTTGATATTTGCCAACTACAAAAATACTCATAGTAAGCCAACGTCATGAGTTTGCCAACTACAAGTAAACTCGTAGTTATTCTAACTTATTTCAAATAATATTTGTGCATGACTGGCTTTGTCTATTCACTTTTTTTTCTTTTCTTAGCTTCATATTTGATTTCAGAAAATATTACATTCAAGTTTTTATTATAAAAACCCAAGGAACCTAATTTAAATGCGGATAAAGACAGAAATAGCTTAAAACAGAAAAAAGTAAAATATTGATAATGCTTTAAATTTTATTTCATAAAAGTTAAAGTGTAAAACTATTCTTTTGAATGATAAATTCTGAAACATTCGCCAATACATAACGGAGGTCTATTTTCACAAACAGCACATTCATATTGTGTTTCTATACTTTTTATTTTAGAGCAGACTCAACATGGTTTTGTTAGGAATTTTTTCTTTTCATTAGGTGGTATTGAAGACAAGTAGTGGAAGCTATTATTAGTGATTCGAGGCACAGTTTTATTCAAACGTTCACCCAATAAATCCGTAAGAATTAATTCTCTAAACTTAAGCAAGGAAATTGTTTTATCTAGTCTATATTTGCTGTTTAGACAGTAAGCATTAAACAAAAAAGTATCAAAGAGATGAAGTGGTACTTTATATACCAACTAATTGTCTTTCTTAGGCAATCATAATACAATACCATTTGTTCTGCCCTATCTACTACAGACATACATAGATTGTAATCTTTAATGATATTGGGTTTCATTTTCTTCTCTCCTCTCCTGTTTGTCACTTCAATCATTTGCAACGAATGCAATTTGCTAATCATTAGCATGTCTCTTTTGTCTTTCCATTTAGCAACCACTACACCCTCTCTGCTTCTGCTTATAATATCTCCCTGTTTCAGTTTTGCTTTTGTACATTCTTTTGGATTTGACTTTTGGTCAGTTCTTAATTTAACACAAATGTATGTTTTTTGATTTATCATGTGCTTTGTTAACTCAATGGAATTGTACAAGTTATTGGTGTACAGGTGATAACCTTTTCCCAGAAATTTTTCCATTCCAAGTCTAAAACAATAGCTCCAATTTGACACAACAAATGTTTACCAAAAGTTGTCTCGCCAGAGTAGATTTTTACTTTTAGTACAATACCATTTGATTCGGAAAGCTCATAGAACTTGATGCCATACATATGTCTTTTATTTTTCACATACTGCCTGAATACAAAACGTCCAAAGCATCATTGACTCATCGATTGATATATTTGTATTAGGACAGTAGATGTTATCCATTGTATTATTTAAGTGATCGAGAAGTCCAATAGTTTTACACAAGCGTCCGCTACCTGAATCTGCATTGTAAATAAAATGCCAAAACCGTAACATTAGTTGGAATTTATTTTGTGGCATTATTCTAGACAATAAGGGAACTCTATAGAGACTGTTCCTAGACCAATAGTGTTCTAAAGATGGCATTTTGACACACCCCATAAAAAGAACTCCAAGAAACTGCCTCATATCTTCTGAATTTATTGATTTCCAATCTTTAAAATGTGAGCTTCACCTGAGGGGACGCTGCTTATTTATTTCTTGCGTTGCGTAGCGATTAGTTTTAAATACCATAGTGTTTATAAGCTCTTCTGTAACAAAAAGTCTAAAGAAATCTAATGGTTTCTTGCTCTCAATGTTTATCTTCAAACCAGGATTGGCAGTAAATTGAATTTGTTTTAAAATATTCGGCTCATCTTTCCATAGGTTTGAATTTCTAGATGGATTTGTTTCAGAAGTTGTTTGTCAGGCAAAATATTACTTATAAGATCTACCTGTTGAGCTTTGTTTTGATTTTGTCTATAAGCAAGACCACCCGTTGTTCAAGCTCTTTTCGACGGCATTAAAAAATCTTCTGCAGTGGCTGCTAGATGAATATCTGTAAACTGATTGCCATCACTTTCTTCAGTGTTATTATCTTCAGAACCTGATTCTGATACAGTCAAGCTCAAAGACGTAGTAGTATAAATGAAAAATGAATCCGAATCTTCAATGTCATCTTCACTATCCTCACAAACTTCCATAATCATATGTGCTGATCCAATTGTGGAATATCTGTGTTGAGCTAATATGAGATAGTTAAATTTATAAATTATCTATTTATAAAAAAGAAATTACTTATCTATAAAACACATTAATTAGTATGCATGTAATAGAAGATTGTTATTGCTTGTAATAGAAGATTGTTATCGCTTGTAATAGAAGATTGTTATTGCATGTAATAGAAGATTGTTATTGCTTGTAATAGAAGATTGTTATTGCATGTAATAGAAGATTGTTATTGCTTGTAATAGAAGATTGTTATTGATTGTAATAGAAGATTGTTATTGCATGTAATAGAAGATTGTTATTGCTTGTAATAGAAGATTGTTATCGCTTGTAATAGAAGATTGTTATTGCATGTAATAGAAGATTGTTATTGCTTGTAATAGAAGATTGTTATTGCTTGTAATAGAAGATTGTTATTGCTTGTAATAGAAGATTGTTATTGCTTGTAATAGAAGATTGTTATTTCTTGTAATAGAAGATTGTTATTGCATGTAATAGAAGGTTGTTATTGCTTGTAATAGAAGATTGTTATTGCTTGTAATAGAAGATTGTTATTGCTTGTAATTGAAGATTGTTATTGCTTGTAATAGAAGATTGTTATTGCATGTAATAGAAGATTGTTATTGCTTGTAATAGAAGATTGTTATTGCTTGTAATAGAAGATTGTTATTGCTTGTAATAGAAGATTGTTATTGCTTGTAATAGAAGATTGTTATTGCATGTAATAGAAGATTGTTATTGCTTGTAATAGAAGATTGTTTTTGCTTGTAATAGAAGATTGTTATTGCTTGTAATAGAAGATTGTTATTGCTTGTAATAGAAGATTGTTATTGATTGTAATAGAAGATTGTTATTGCATGTAATAGAAGATTGTTATTGCTTGTAATAGAAGATTGTTATCGCTTGTAATAGAAGATTGTTATTGCATGTAATAGAAGGTTGTTATTGCTTGTAATAGAAGATTGTTATTGCTTGTAATAGAAGATTGTTATTGCTTGTAATTGAAGATTGTTATTGCTTGTAATAGAAGATTGTTATTGCATGTAATAGAAGATTGTTATTGCTTGTAATAGAAGATTGTTATTGCTTGTAATAGAAGATTGTTATTGCTTGTAATAGAAGATTGTTATTGCTTGTAATAGAAGATTGTTATTGCATGTAATAGAAGATTGTTATTGCTTGTAATAGAAGATTGTTTTTGCTTGTAATAGAAGATTGTTATTGCTTGTAATAGAAGATTGTTATTGCTTGTAATAGAAGATTGTTATTGATTGTAATAGAAGATTGTTATTGCATGTAATAGAAGATTGTTATTGCTTGTAATAGAAGATTGTTATCGCTTGTAATAGAAGATTGTTATTGCTTGTAATAGAAGATTGTTATTGCTTGTAATAGAAGATTGTTATTGCTTGTAATAGAAGATTGTTATTGCTTGTAATAGAAGATTGTTATTGCTTGTAATAGAAGATTGTTATTTCTTGTAATAGAAGATTGTTATTGCATGTAATAGAAGGTTGTTATTGCTTGTAATAGAAGATTGTTATTGCTTGTAATAGAAGATTGTTATTGCTTGTAATTGAAGATTGTTATTGCTTGTAATAGAAGATTGTTATTGCTTGTAATAGAAGATTGTTATTGCATGTAATAGAAGATAGTTATTGCTTGTAATAGAAGATTGTTATTGCTTGTAATAGAAGATTGTTATTGCTTGTAATAGAAGATTGTTATTGCATGTAATAGAAGATAGTTATTGCTTGTAATAGAAGATTGTTATTGCTTGTAATAGAAGATTGTTATTGCATGTAATAGAAGATTGTTATTGCTTGTAATAGAAGATTGTTATTGCTTGTAATAGAAGATTGTTATTGCTTGTAATAGAAGATTGTTATTGCTTGTAATAGAAGATTGTTTAGAACATTGTTTTTTACTTTTATTCTTTTGTAAATTTTGTGTTCTTTTGCGCTCACGAAAAAAATTTTTTTTGAAGCTTTTAAATTGAATCATTTAGAAACTCCATGTTCAACAGAAATAACTTCAAGATTTTCAGCCAACAAAGGTAATTATATATATTTTTAAAATTACTTTACATTAAGTATATTCCAAAATGATTTGTAGCCATAAGGTTTTAATATCCTTTTGTTTGATCAAAAATAAAGGTAAATCCTAAAATGTAGGTAAAAAATGTGACCAATTTTAGTTATTTTGGTGGTTTTTGTTGTAAGTATAAATTGTATTACAGTGATGTAATACCAGAAGTTATCCTTGATTTGTTTTGAAACTGAAAATTTGGACCAAGGCCCAATTATATCACTAGTAATACTTTGCTCAATATGTTTATTTGTGCAGTGGTCTTGTTTGAGTTTCTTGAGTTTGTGTTTTAGAGCTATAGTTTTAAGAGAGGGAGTTGCATCAACAAAAAAATATATATATTAAAAAAATTATATGGAGAGAATTTGTTTTAAAAATACATATCTATATAAAAAAAAAAAAAACTTGCTAAAAATTCATAAAAAAAAAAAAAAAGACATGATCAGCGTATCTAATGTTATCCTTGGTTTCAAAGTACTAAGAAAGATTTTAGATTTTTTAGGGGCAAAAAAATCTGCAATCAGAGGAAATTTTTCAATCTAGACATTAGACCAGATCTCAGCTATAATTTTGTCAACAAACTAAAAATTATAACATACCTGCATTGTATTTTGTGTCAAAAAATATCTGTTTTTAATAACATGTGTTAGCTCACTGCATAGTTTTTTTAACGATTAAGTTTACATAATTAGCTTATATTTTCTCTTTTATATTTTGTCTGTGTTGGTTATAAAAAAACATTTGCATTCCATTAAGCGCTTCAGTTTATGTCACAACTAGAGACTTTTAACAACATGAATGTTGTAATTAAACAATGGATGCAGTTGTAATGAATCAATGGATGCTTGGGTTTTTAAAAAAATTTTATTAAAAGTTTTATTAAAAGCTGAACTTTTGTTATTAAAATTATGGGCAGACATATTAAAAGTTTTAAGTAAAGACGTTTAGTTTGTATATAGTGTACTAACACATTTTTAATTTGCAAAATGTGAATTTTGAAAAGTTTTTGGCGTTTTTTCTTAACATATTTGTTGTTTACAAAGTTAACACTTACATTTTTTACCGTAACTCCAACAGGGTTAGAATTAATGAAAAAATTTAGCTAACAAAAAATTTTACTTAAATTAAAAATTGGAAAAATAGGAAAATACTTTGTGGCGTTGATTTTCATGAAATTGAAAGAAAATATTTTAAGAAAATAATGTTGGTTTTTTTTGCATTTGAATTCAGGTTGATATGTTAAGAAAAAAAAAATTTGTTGTGGATGGCTATACTCGTAACAGAGTTAACAAAAACAAAGTTCATCTCAAGTTTCATTTTTTTTTTTATTCTACGAAATGATAAGGAAGAGCATAGATTTTTGACCAAAACTTTTTTTATCTGGTACACTCAATTGTGGTTCAAAGTCAATAGACATGCAAGTTTTACAAGCCATGACTGCAATGAAAAGAAAAGATCTGAAAATCTGCGCACTTTATTTAAAATACTGTAGCAGAAGCACCAGCAAACCTTGCTGAAAAAACCTCAGTTTTCCTGTGCTAGCTTTAACATTAATTAATGGGTTGGCAGAAAAAAACTTTTAGTAAAGTTAGCAATTAAGTAACTAATAGATAATAGTTAATAGATAGTAGGAACTTGAGTATTAACTGCAATAGACTTGTATGACATGTTTTTACTGTGTTTCAATTATTGTCAGAATGTTTCAATGGGTTCGTTGACCTTCCGGGTGAAATGGTAAATTGTAAAATGTAAAGTAAAAATTAACATCTTAACAAACAAAAAAAATTTCAATTAAAAATTTTGAAAAAATCTTAACAAACAGAAATAAAGTTAAAAACAAAATAAATAATCTTAAATATAATCTTAAAAACAAAATAAATGTTCTTAACAAACAAACCTTATTTCAATTATATTACTCTTTAGTTCATTATCATATTAACTATGTAAACATTGCATGGGGTAGTACTAATAAAAGTAAACTTGAAAATTAATTATACATAGTAAAATTGATATTAAATAAAAACAATGAAATATCGCCATTTAAACTAAAAGACGATTATTTAAACTAAAAGATGACTACGTAACTTAATTTCCCTTTTGGAGTCAAATGAAAAAGCTTGACATTCTAAACAACAGAAACGTTTTTAATTTAAATTAAAGATAAATAATAGTTAAAAATAGAAAATACAAAGATTAAGAATATTTCTTTTATTTACAAAAGATGTGTGAAAAAAAAAACAATAAAGCAAAAGAATCTTATGCTTTTACAAAATCTTGTAGATTTAAACTTTTGATTTTTTAAAATTCAATCTATTTTTAGTTTTTTAATTAAACTTTTCTATTCTCATTGGGATGAAGCGTTTTGAAAATAGTAAACATTCCCTTCTATTAGTAGCAGTAATGACTTCATAACTTTTAATTCAATTTTTTGTATAGAATAGGAAACTGCTTTCTAATTTAAACTGAATGCACCATATAATTATTATCAAGTGAATAATACTTTATATACTTGATTATATACTTAATAAATATATTATAGACTTATATTAATATAATATATATTAGTGTAAGTATATATACAAATATAATACATAAATAACTTATATACTGACGTTTATTTTAAGAAGTACATTGTGAAACTAGTGATGTAAAGCTGAAACACCTTATTAACGAGTGCAACTCTGCGCACTTAATATCAAGTTATTAAGAGCGATATTTAGGGTTGGAAATCGGTTCCCATAGGTCATCCATAAGTTATGTACGTGAGTATGGGTCACCCAAAAGCGTAGGAGTGCATGCAAGGAAAAGGGTAGGACACTTTTTGATTAAATTTTCTTTCATGTGAAGTCCGGGGTAATCAGATGAAAAAGCTTTGGTTTTTTCGTTATTAAATTAGTCTATCTACCGGAAGAAATATTTTAATTATTTTAAATAATTTAATTTTAATTAATAATATTTTAATTAATAATAAATAAAAACAATAAAATATCGTTTTATATAAATATAGTTTTAATTATTTTGTTCTCAAAAATTTAAATTTATTTCAAATCAAGTTTTTACATTTGCACTGTTATTTAAAAAGTATCCATCTTAAGAATTAAATTTAAAAAAAAAAATTTAACGGGTGGCCCAAGATAAATGGCAGAGGTAGTATTATTATTATAACTTTGTTATTTTTTAAGCTAGAACAGTGGATTTTTTTTTAAAAGATTTATTATTAAATTCTCTACAAAATGACATGATTTATTTAATGTAAATAGTCTCCATTTTTTTTTGACATACGATATAAGCGATTGGTCCAACTAGTACAACTTTCTAAAGCTACATTTACTCTAATGTTTTTTACAGCTTGTTTAAGTTCTTGAATTGATGTTAATTTGATTTAATTTTATTCCATTTCATTTGGTGAATGAGTTCATCCCATATTGAGTAATCTAAAGGGTTGAGATTGGGGGAATTTGGAGGCCAGTGGTTTTTGTCAATAAAAGCATGAAAACTATCATGACACCATTGTTGAGTTAAATGATGTGTATGAGAGGTTGCTCCATCTTGTTGAAATGCCCAATCATCACTAAACATCTTGTTTCCATATTTCAAGGCCACTGGCAACACTTTTTTTATATACCAGTCATGATTTACTGTGTCTTTGTCCAAAATAACCAGTGGTGTAACACCTTTTGAACAAGCTCCCAACCAAACCATTACCTTTTGAGGGAATTTTTGTTTCTGTTTAATTCCACCATCTTTATCAGCTTTATTACGATTAGTGGACCATATGCGATCATTTTGGGCATTGTAAATACCATTTAATTCAAAAAAATTTTCATCTGAAAACAGAATTTTCAGTTTTTGCTCTTTTCGAAAATGGTTTCTTATCCAATTTGCAAATTTAATTCTCTTGACTTTTTGACCATTTGTAAGCAGTGGTTCAACTCTGTGTTTGTATGCCTGCAAATTGAGATCCTTTTGAAGTATTCTTTGAACACTGGTTCTGGAGATATTGAGTTCATTAGCTAATTTTTGAGATGAAATCCTCTTTTTACGTTTCAGACAACTTCTGATTTTTTGAATGTTTGCATTTGTTCGAACTGATCTTGGACCACCTGATGGACATTTCAACTCGATAGAGCCTGTCTCTCCTATCATTTGACACCACCGATTTATTGTACGAAACCCAATGACACCGTTAATATCAGCAAATATTTTTGATGGACCATCACCATTTTGGTATTTAGAAAGTACAAGCTTTTGCAAATCCTTAGATTTCATTATCTACTAATAAAATTAAAAACCATAAAACAAAGCCATCAAGACAGATTTATAGAGAATTTAATAATAAATCTTTTAAAAAAAAATTCACTAAAAAAAAGTTCTAGCTAAAAAAATAACAAAGTTATAATAAAAATACTACCTATGCAATTTATCTTGGGCCACCCGTTATAGTTTTGTATTTAACTTAAGAATAAAGTTATTACTAAGAATTAAGTAACTCTGTCATTAAAAAGGTTTAACACATAATTTTATAAACTAAGTTTTCTTGTCCAACGTTCCAAATTTGCAGTTTAAAACTTTTCAAAATTCTATCAATTTATAATTTAATAACTTAAATTAAAAAAAAAAAACAGAAAGTAATTTATACATTATATTTGTTAAAAAATATATATATATATATATATATATATATATATATATATATAAACTTTTACAAATATATTGTATATAAATAACTTTTATACAAATATGCTGACGTATATTTGTATTTCTACAAATATACTAAAAATTGTAGAATGACTTATATTTGTTGAAATGCTGTTTGTTACACCAATAAAAACCAGATCATGAAGGAGTGAAACTAATGATGTTACATTTTATCTTTTGTTGTTTGTGAGCACGCTTCCTAAAGTTTCAATAAACAATACATATAATGAATAATAATAAACAGTAGAATGTGGTTAACTCGAACTCTGTAAAGATTTATAATTTGAATTTTTCTGTTTTAACTTCAACTTTTTTAATAAATACACTTTATTATAAGCTTGACTGATTTGAAGATATCAGTAAAAACATTTAGTTTGTTAAACTATATAAGACACAAAAATATTTAATATTCTAGCATTTTGAATTTTATTTGATGTTTTTAATTTTTAAATGTAAAATTCATTAATAAATAAAACGTTATCAAGCCTGTGCAAAGTCAAACCTATTAATGAAGTTATAGTTTAATAAATTATTATAAATAAAGTATTATGCTAGATATTTAATTATTAAGCATTCAAATTTTGGAATTTTTATTGAAGTGTTGCAACTTTTGATATTTTATTACATAGGCTTTTATGCAATTCAAAGTAGTTAAGTAAAGTTTTTTTTGTCAAATGGACCTAAAAAAACTGTGCGAGTTAGGGAATGGTTTGACTTCACCAGGGTACAATTAAGGGATAATATGATAAAGTTCAAAGAAAATTAAAAAAAAACGTCATGCTGAATTCAACTTTCAAATTGAAGAAATAAATCATTGGCTCTCTTGCACTAAGATTTTTAATTTAAATTTATGCGTAACATTTTTTTATAACCAATATAACTTTGTTGGTACTATTTAAGTATTATTTAACAATATACAAACTCTACTGTTTAATTAAACATTTTTTGACTTCAGTAAAAGAATTTTACCAAAAATATTTTCTATAAAATCAACTTATAATTTTCTCCATTGCAGGTTCTTCAGACAAGCATAATTTTTTACTCTTGTAACGAAATTAGCGAGCGCTATTTGTTGTGCCCTAAATACCATTTATGGGCAAGTTTCACTTATGCGGAGCAATCGCTCCTGCTTCATCACAAGACCTGAGATTCCTTTAATAAATTATATAATGAAGTTAAACATAAAGCGAATAACACAGATACATTTATAGGAGAAATTAAAGTAAACAGTCCATCCATGGATTAGTCTAGGAAGTTATTACAATTTCAACAAAAATTTGGAATTGCATAAACTTTAGATATTGACTATAACTTCTTTAGATTTAAATTCTCTAAATAGATTAGAAAAAGAAGTTAAACATAAAGCAAATGTAATTAAAGATTTTCAATATTTTTCATCTTTTTAATATTATTAATAATAGAAATATTTCTAAGCAAATAGAAGCAAATAATTGCTTTTTAGATGGGTTTGCTGGCTAATAAAATCACAAAAATTTGTGATTTTAATAGCCAGTCAAAATTAAAAGGTTTTACAAGATCTCTATATTTACTCCTTTGTAGCTCTATATAATATGTATTCCATGAGAGGGTTTTATTGGTCTTTTCAAATGTTAATTGTGAATTTTAAATAGTTTTTTGTTTAGACATCACAAAGTAATTGGTCATTTAGTATAGTTTTTTTTACATACTAAAAAATTTAATTCACAATTTTTTTTTTTGTCATAAAACAAAAATTTTTTAAAATGTAGTTTTTGTCAATATTCTTGCTCTACAATTGCAACTAATTGCAAAAAATTCTAACTAGAAGCAAGAAATCTAGTCCAAACTATTTTTAAAATATTCAACTTCATTAGTGATATGCAGAAGACAGTGACCATTGCAGACACAATGTGTCACCAAAATGTTCATGAATGATTGACACAATTTATCCTTTTTCATTTTTTACCCATTTCATCTTTTTCATGCGTGGTATTTTACCATATATGCATATGCAGGCCTTGTTTAAAAGCATAAACTGGCGCGCCACTTAAGTACGCTGTAAGCCATTTTACATAAGCAGTTTTATGATTTTTTAATATTTAAAGAAACCGTAAAATATAAGAAATAATTAACATTATAAAAACCACTTAAGAAGTTTGAATGGCGATTACGTAAAAAAGTTTGCATGACAATTACATTTGATATTTGTGCTATTTACAAATATAATAACTTAAGAAAAAACAAAGAAAATTTTATTTTTATTAACCTAACTTTTCCATCAAAAATGTTGACAAAAAAGATGTTATAGACGTGTACAAAAAAAAATCATAAAATAAACTAAATAAAAAATTTTTTATTTATCATCCTGCAAGAATACTTATTCAGGCTATTTCTCATAACAAACAATAACAAAAATAATTACCCAATTTAAAAAATAAATAAAAAACATAACAAAAAAAATAATGAAAAAAAAATAGTATATGTTAAGTTTTTTTTATATTTGTGCCATTTTTGATATTTTAAATTTTGTTTGTTTGATTATTATAATGGTTTTTTAACATGTTTTTTCAGTTAATCAAAAAAATGAAAAAACATTAATTATTACTAACTTTAAACGACATATTATTAAGAGTTTATTTTTTTATAATTAATTAAAAAACAATTTTTTTTATAGATATAACTCAGTAATTAATTTTTTTGGTTAAATTTACGCTTGAAGCAATATAGCTTATGAACAGATTTTGTTTATATTTATAAGTTTTATTTTGCAAAAAATAAATAGTTTAGAAAAATAATATTTTATAATAGTTACATTAGCTTTATATAAATAACAGATTGCGCAATATCAAAAAAAGTGAAAAAAGAAGTGTTTTCTTATAATTAAAAAAGAATTTTGATTAAAAAAGTTATTTAAATTAGAAAAAATTATTTTTTTTTACTTGGTTTTCTTCCTTTTTTTTCCATTTTTTACAAAAAATTAAATTCCTTGTAAACATGTTTAACTTGCATCAAAAATATTTATAAAGCGTTTGTGTTTCTTTTTTGCCTTACGGCCTTATGAGGCCGCAACAGTATTTTTAATAAATGATACTTGAAACCTTAAATCTTTGTTTCTCACAAAAAAAAATTAATTTATGTTAAATTATGATAAAAAAAGTAAATTTAATTATTTAATATTGAAAAAAAAAAAAAGTTGAAACAAAATAGATGTTTCATAAGATATACATTTACAAAAATTGTTTTTTCTTAACTAGTAAAATAAACTTGTTTTGCAGTAATTTATTTTATTAAGGTAGTTTTAAAAATGCATATATGATAAAATCACCATTTGGATAATTATTGACAATGTGATACAAGTTAATGAATAATTTTAATCACCCGACAGTTTTTTTCCTAAAACAATATATTGTGTTGAAAAGTATTTTTATAATGTTAACTGAACAATAAATAATCCAGGAATTGTAAATACTTTACTGATAGTTTAAATGTTTACCAAGTTTTATTTGAAATAAAAATTTGCCTAATAACTTGTAAAACTAGAAATACTTATAGTGTTTAACTTTTTTTCAAAAAAAATGCTCGTGTTACTATTTTAAAGTTAAAATTTATATTTTTTCGTCATTTAAAATAATTGTCATGCTTTAAAATCACCTATTTTAAATACCTTTTTTTTTTGTTGATAACTTGGAATTGAAAAAAACTTTAATTAGTCTAATAACAATTTCTTTTTTTTTAGAGATCTTTATTAGATTTATATATTTAAATCACTTAATTTTTTTAAAATATTTAATAATAGGTACAATTGATTTTTTCAAAGATAGATTTAATTTTAAAACTTTTTAAAAAAGTGAATTTTTCAAATCATTTTTTATCATTGTGAAAATATTTTAATTGCTTAACACGTTCCCTGCCGAGCTATTTTAAACTATGCTTTGTTTCTTTGCCGAGCCATAATGTCTGCAATGATTATTTTTTCCGAGGCTGTTTTTCGCGGTTTCATTCTGATTGCCAAGGCTAGTTATCAACATTTCAATAAATAAAATAAAATAATTTTTATTCTGAATATAACTGATAAAAAATAAGCACTACGATTATACTCATACTTTGGCAATAGGGAAGAAATTTTTTTCTCCAGTGCTGAAGTACAAATTTACTCATAACACCGTAATGAGTATAACTCACTGCGGTGACTACACCTTATCAAGATGTAATTGAGAACTTGAAAGTGTGATTAAAAAACGTAAGTTGTAATTTAGAACATGAAAGAATTAATTAAGAAACGTTAGATGTAATTTAGAAGATGAAAGTTGTAATTGAGAAATATTTATAATATAGATTATCAGAAAGAAGTTGTTTGTATTTTTAATTTTGTTGCTTTAGTTTACCTTGTATTATTAGGTTTGATCCTAATTTTGCCAAGGTGGCCATATGGGTTGGTTTTCAATAAATAACAATATATTATCAATAAAATAAAAAAGTGATGAAAAAGGAATTTGTGGTTGGCGGTAACTCCATATCTTCCAAAGAAATTTAAATTTCCGCTAAGGACCCAATTGTATGCTGCAATTGTACATTTGACACCTAAATATTTGCGCCAGAGTCGCAAAGTGACGATTGGGTCGCCATTTCGCTCAGCGCATTCAATAACTCATTTGACGAAGATAAAACATGTTTTCTTTCAACTTATTTGGTTGTATGTATTTCATGCCTACAAATTGGACAAGGTGGTTCCAAAAGTGGATGTATACAAATTTAGTTAAATGCACGGATGCAATTTAATAACAGACTTTCTGTTTATAGTGTATTGACAAATAACACAATGACCTTTCAATTCCATTACTGTATTACTGTATTGCTGGTGCATACAAATGCTAAATTTGATATTATTAACTTATTAAAATGCATGTACAATAAGATTTTTTATAATGAACTTTAAGCGTACATTGTGAATTTGCAATTACTAATAATGTATTCTCATTTCCATATTACGATTTCTTAATTAGAACTTTTGTTATTCTAATTACATATTGCGATTTCTTATTTACATGTTGGGTTTCTCAATTACATTTTAAAATTTTTTAATTACATTTTGTGTTTCTTAATTACATATTGTGACTTCTAAATTACATGTTGTATTTCTCAATTGCATCTTACTTTTCTTAATAACAACTTTTAATCTCAATTACATCTTGAAAAGGTATAGTAATGTAGCTTATTTGATGCAATATTATTATAAATAGTGTTTCAATTTTTTTGCCCATGCACATTAGGAGTTATCATGAATAAAAAAAGTAATTTATATTTTGTTTTCTTCATTCTAAATTTTTGTGTTTTTTAGACTAGAAGCTAAAATATATTTGATAACTACATTATACTGCATGTTATTAAGAATGTGAAAAAAATTTGATTTACACAACGTTTACAAAATGTTTTTTAATATATTAAAAAACATTTTAGTGTGCACTTCGATTTTTTTTACACAGTATACTAATTAATGTGTTTTATAGATAAGTAATTTCTTTTTTATAAATAGATAATTTATAAATTTAACTATCTCATATTAGCTCAACACAGATATTCCACAATTGGATCAGCACATATGATTATGGAAGTTTGTGAGGATAGTGAAGATGACATTGAAGATTCGGATTCATTTTTCATTTATACTACTACGTCTTTGAGCTTGACTGTATCAGAATCAGGTTCTGAAGATAATAACACTGAAGAAAGTGATGGCAATCAGTTTACAGATATTCATCTAGCAGCCACTGCAGAAGATTTTTTAATGCCGTCGAAAAGAGCTTGAACAACGGGTGGTCTTGCTTATAGACAAAATCAAAACAAAGCTCAACAGGTAGATCTTATAAGTAATATTTTGCCTGACAAACAACTTCTGAAACAAATCCATCTAGAAATTCAAACCTATGGAAAGATGAGCCGAATATTTTAAAACAAATTCAATTTACTGCCAATCCTGGTTTGAAGATAAACATTGAGAGCAAGAAACCATTAGATTTCTTTAGACTTTTTGTTACAGAAGAGCTTATAAACACTATGGTATTTAAAACTAATCGCTACGCAACGCAAGAAATAAATAAGCAGCGTCCCCTCAGGTGAAGCTCACATTTTAAAGATTGGAAATCAATAAATTCAGAAGATATGAGGCAGTTTCTTGGAGTTCTTTTTATGGGGTGTGTCAAAATGCCATCTTTAGAACACTATTGGTCTAGGAACAGTCTCTATAGAGTTCCCTTATTGTCTAGAATAATGCCACAAAATAAATTCCAACTAATGTTACGGTTTTGGCATTTTATTTACAATGCAGATTCAGGTAGCGGACGCTTGTGTAAAACTATTGGACTTCTCGATCACTTAAATAATACAATGGATAACATCTACTGTCCTAATACAAATATATCAATCGATGAGTCAATGATGCTTTGGACGTTTTGTATTCAGGCAGTATGTGAAAAATAAAAGACATATGTATGGCATCAAGTTCTATGAGCTTTCCGAATCAAATGGTATTGTACTAAAAGTAAAAATCTACTCTGGCGAGACAACTTTTGGTAAACATTTGTTGTGTCAAATTGGAGCTATTGTTTTAGACTTGGAATGGAAAAATTTCTGGGAAAAGGTTATCACCTGTACACCAATAACTTGTACAATTCCATTGAGTTAACAAAGCACATGATAAATCAAAAAACATACATTTGTGTTAAATTAAGAACTGACCAAAAGTCAAATCCAAAAGAATGTACAAAAGCAAAACTGAAACAGGGAGATATTATAAGCAGAAGCAGAGAGGGTGTAGTGGTTGCTAAATGGAAAGACAAAAGAGACATGCTAATGATTAGCAAATTGCATTCGTTGCAAATGATTGAAGTGACAAACAGGAGAGGAGAGAAGAAAATGAAACCCAATATCATTAAAGATTACAATCTATGTATGTCTGTAGTAGATAGGGCAGAACAAATGGTATTGTATTATGATTGCCTAAGAAAGACAATTAGTTGGTATATAAAGTACCACTTCATCTCTTTGATACTTTTTTGTTTAATGCTTACTGTCTAAACAGCAAATATAGACTAGATAAAACAATTTCCTTGCTTAAGTTTAGAGAATTAATTCTTACGGATTTATTGGGTGAACGTTTGAATAAAACTGTGCCTCGAATCACTAATAATAGCTTCCACTACTTGTCTTCAATACCACCTAATGAAAAGAAAAAATTCCTAACAAAACCATGTTGAGTCTGCTCTAAAATAAAAAGTATAGAAACACAATATGAATGTGCTGTTTGTGAAAATAGACCTCCGTTATGTATTGGCGAATGTTTCAGAATTTATCATTCAAAAGAATAGTTTTACACTTTAACTTTTATGAAATAAAATTTAAAGCATTATCAATATTTTACTTTTTTCTGTTTTAAGCTATTTCTGTCTTTATCCGCATTTAAATTAGGTTCCTTGGGTTTTTATAATAAAAACTTGAATGTAATATTTTCTGAAATCAAATATGAAGCTAAGAAAAGAAAAAAAAGTGAATAGACAAAGCCAGTCATGCACAAATATTATTTGAAATAAGTTAGAATAACTACGAGTTTACTTGTAGTTGGCAAACTCATGACGTTGGCTTACTATGAGTATTTTTGTAGTTGGCAAATATCAAAGTCCCGCTAACTACAAGTATACTTGTAGTTGGCAAATAAATGACGTCAACTTACTACGAGTATACTCGTTGTTGGCAGCGAACATGTTAATTAGCCTTAATTAAATTTAACCCTTCGCGTCTTTTCTTTAATTTATTCATAAAAAGGGATTTATGTGATATAGTAAACATTTTTCACAATTATTTTTAAGGATGATGTTAGGTAATGTTTTATTATGTAAAATACTAATATACTAGCACTCAAAGTTTAACAATTTTAATCAAATAATTAATGAGTTTATTTAATAATACTGCTGATGGTTTCTTACAATAGTAGATTCAATACTTTTTTTTAACTTATTATTACCTCAGGTAAATATATTTAATTATCTAGTAAAGATTGAGTTTCATCACTGATTTTTACAATGGTACTAATTATTGCAATGTGCAGAAATTAAAGAGGTTGTTCTTCAAGTGGTATTATTTAAAAAAGTTGCAACAAGTATATGTTGCACCAGATATAGGCAAAATTGCTGGTGTAATTCTTAATACTTTTTACTTTCACTGAGTTTCTCTTTAAATACTTCAAACATACATTTACCAGTTGAAAATGTGCAGTTTGCAATGCATATCAGTCACTCATGAACTTTTTATGTGACATCTTATAATTATTGTATTCAATAAAGCACATACCATCTGATGCAATTTCCATTAAAATAGTTTTCTTTATATTATTTTTCATTGCAATAATATACATTTATGTTGTTTTTGTAATAAGAGTAATCGAATTTTCTCTCCCTTTATTTACCAAGTTATATGCATTATAAGTGCATCAAAATTAGGGGTGGTAAACGATTAACAATTAATCGATTAATCGATTAAAAACCATTAATCATTAATTGATTTATTAACAAATGATTAATCGATTAATTTTTTTTTAATATAACAACTTTGCGTTTTTTTGTTTCAAAGATTTTTACGAAGATTTACAAGCGTTTTTTTAACGAACAAGACTTGTGTTGACTTGTATGTTGATTTGCCTTTATTTTCCAGCATCCGGTCAAATATTATTATAAACAAACAAAAACAATGCTTTTTTCATAGTGCCGTTTCTTAACCACCATTTACAATGTCGTTTGTAAATAACCGCTCTGAAGTTTGGAAACACTTTTTATTGGAAAATAAAGGCAAATCAACATACAAGTGCAAAGATTGTTCAGTTGAACTTAAATTCCATTCATCAACTTCAATTTCTTGTATCATTTAGAGCACAAACATAAAATTTATTTGACAAAAGTTATTTCAGAGAAGTCTAAAAATATACAGCCAGGTATTGCTACCTATTGTAATAAAATAGGTAGCAAAGCTGAAGATGTATTAGCTCGTTTAACTGCTGTTGATCGTATCCCTTTTGCAACTTTGGCCAATAGCAAAGATATTAAATACGGCTGGAAAGCTCAAGGACTTATAATCCCTGATGATCGACATGCTATAAAGACAATTGTTATGAACTACGCAAACTCAATTAAGTTAAAAGTTGTTCAAGAGCTTCAGCATAAAAATTTAAAAGGAGAAAGGTTTTTAATTTCTCTTGATGAGTGGACTTCTGGTAAAACTAGAAGGTATTTATGTCTCAATGTACATTATTCAGACAAATGTCACTATGGTCTTGGAATGATTAGAATAAATGGTTCGTTGCCTTTGGAAAGAGCTGTTAATATTGTTATTGAAAAATTAAATGAATTTGGCTTAAATTTGATCAATGATGTTTTTGGATGTGTTACTGGCAATGCATCAGTAATGAAAAAAATGGGACGAGAAATGGGAGTTATACACCAACTCTGCTACTGCCATGGAATTCATCTTGCTGTATGTGATATTCTTTATAAGAAAAAATGCTTAGAAATAGAAACAACTCAAGAAGAAATAATGACTGATGAGATTGAAATTGAAACATTTGATTCCGACCGTGATGATGAAAACAACACTGAAGAATGCTGGAATGAGGAAAGTAATAGCTCTGTTTCACAGGAAATCCAGTTTAATGGGGACTATGGCATTATCATATTGAAGGTTCGTAAAATAGTCAAACTTTTTAGAAAATCTCCACTTAAAAACGATTCCCTTCAAAGTATTTGTAGAACAGATTTAGGAAAAGAACTCAAGCCTATTTTGGATACTAAAACAAGATGGAATTTGCTAATAAGTATGTTAAAACGATTATTAAAATTAAAAAATGTTATTGCAAAGGCTCTTGTTGATATATCTAGAACAGATTTAATTTTAAAAGAAGAAGAAATAAAACACATTTCTGATATTGTTCAGGTTCTACATGTTGTAGAGTTAAGTGTTATGGAACTAGGGAAAAGAGACTGTGATCTGATAAAATCTGATAAAATTATTTTGTTTTTACTACAAAATCTTAAAGAACAAAATACTAACATTGGTCAAAAATTATTTACTGTTGTCTCGGAGAGAAATGTTAAAAGAAGAAATAGTAATATTGCTGGTTTACTGTGCTTTATACATAACCCAGCTGACTATAAATCAGACTCAGAATTTCCAGATAATCTTTTGAAATACCCACATAAAAATAAAATTGCTAAAACTGCTAGAGAATATACCTACGTTTATTTCTACATGAGGAAGTAGAAGCAGCATATCAGTCTGAGTTAGAGTACACTTGTAATGAAGAACCATTAAGAAAAAAAACTAAAGGTGAAGAATTAGCAGAAATAATAGCTAATACAGCTTCAGCAGCAGGAAAAACTAAAGGGATAACTTTTAAATCTTCCCCTCAAGAAGTTTTAACATGCATTAAACGTGAAACTGCAGTTCTCAAAAGCACTGGAAACAGGCCAAGTTCTTTAGAAAAGATTTATAATGCCATGCTAAGTCTTCCCCCGTCTTCTATAGAAGCAGAAAGAAGTTTTAGTGCAGCTTGTTTATTTGTTACTAATTTAAGAGCTAGCTTAAACGATGATACTGTTGATAATTTATGTTTTTTAAGATCATATCTGATTAAAAGAGAAATAAAATCATAAAAAATATAAATTACTTTTTATTAAGTTATAAACACATTTTTTCTAAAATTAATCGAAAATTAATCGTTAATCGATTAATGTAAAATACCGATTAATCTACCAGCCCTAATCAATATATTTTATTCAATAGTGCATCAATATATTTTATTATATATATATTATTTATTCAGTCAAATTTAGACAAGATAAGTATTCTTAAATAAATATTGAGTCAAATTTAGACAAAATAATTAATGTATCTGAGATTTTTCCATAATCAATTGTATTGTTTAATTAGCAGCAGCATTTTTTGACCCATAAATAAAACATTTATCAATTAATTTTAGAATTTTAACTACTCTCTCTCCAGCACTTTTTTTTTTCATGAAATTGTTAGTAACTTTTATGGTAAAATTTTATTTTCTCAAAAAAACAACATACTATGAATGTTTTTAGATAATTTCTGCTTTCATGTTACTCTATTCTTTGATGCCTGTGCTTTTAGAATTTTGTTTCTGTTACTTTTGCAAAACTGAATTTTTAATTCTTTACAATATAGTATCCAATTCTTTCTGAAATTATTGTTTCTAAAAAAATTACCTGATGTTCATTTCTTAATGGTAGATCAGTTTTACTTTTACTTGGTTGTGTTAGGTAAAAATTAAAAATGATTGCAAAGAAGTTTCTGAACTGTCATATTACAAGCAATAGCAATTTTTATTTAAAGAACATTAATTAAAATTTTATTAAAAAACCGACTTAAAAAAAGCTACACAATTTTTTCAACAGTATTTTGTAGTACTGCTAATAACGTAGTGAAACTTTTACAACAAATCAAAATTTTTTACTTTTTCATTAGTAAGTAATATTAATGTTAGTTTACTCCAAACACTTAAATATTTCATTTATCAGTTTGATGTTTATAAGCTTTGATAAGACTTTTTAAGGTTATACTTACTAATATTACATAAAAATAAATCAAGTTGTGGCTTTGAACAAGATTGAAACCTACATAACATGCATTGGAGGAAACTAAAAGTTCTTGATAATGGCAAAAATGATAAAATCTGATTTTATTTAATGATACTCTTTTTCAAACATAAGATACTGTCTCAAAGTAAACAACCTGATAAAAGTCAAACTAATACTAACATTCAGTATCATATCACAGGTAGTGACACCAATCCTGATTTCAACTTAAGATTGAGAGTTAAATGCCATTGCCTACAATACAATGTTTCCAAAATTGAATATGACTGTAGCAGATCTAAATTTAGATCTGCTACAATCATATCAATTTGATTTTTGTCAGGTTGTTTAATCTGTGTTTCTTTATAATAAGGCACACTTCCGAATATAATTCAGACGCCTTATGAACGTTCCACGCTGATCAAAAACAAAATTTTAGTTTCAAGAAGGTCTAGGATGTTCAGGACATAAACTGAACATACATTATACGTATGTCCAGTATTTGCTGGGTTTTTGATAATTTAAAAGTATGATTAAAATGCTTTGATAAAAATCATAAAAATAATAAAAATGCTAAAGTGTGCAAAACTGCACACACAAAAAAGGACCATTAATAATTGTAAACATGGAGCGACATGTCGAAGTTTTAAATCTTTGGTTTCAATATAATATTGTCTGAACTGACAATAGTTTATTTGTACACCTAAAAGGTGTACAAATAGTTTATTTGTACACCTTATGTTTTAAAGACTTATAATGTTAAACTACATATATTTCAAAAATAGACAACTTAAAGATCTCTTTCCAAAATGATATCAACTATAACATCATATATAATCAATTATGTCATCATATTTATCTTCTTTTTATGAATTCAAATCAAATAAAGGGTATTAATTGAAAGTTATTTCAAAAGTTAAAACTATGCTCCTGTCAAGCTTCTATGGTAAATTTAACTCATAACTAGAATAAAAAATATGTTTCTAAGTTAAAAAAATATTTTTATAATTAATTCTAGATGTGTCCTACTGGAATACAAGAATTTAAGTGTAAGGTTAAGGGTAAGTGTGAGGTAACATTGACACATCTTTAGAAAATATATTTTTTTCAGCTTTGACTGAAATTGGTATGCAATATTTCTGTGTTTACCAATGATAATGCTGCCAGAAACTGATGAAGAATTTAATCACTTAACTAATATTATTAATAGATAATTAATTTCGTTTTTGGGGTTCAACTGTCAATATTATCCCTATATGGTGTAACATTGACAGTAGTATGTTTTATGCTGTAAATGTTAAAGTTACATCATAAGGAGTAAGATTATCATTGGAATATTGACAATTAAAATAGAGAAGACATTTTTAATATATATTATATATTATCAGCAGTTCTGTAATCTTTTTATTGGGTTTCTTCGTTACAATTTTTTTAGTGTTTGATTTAGTTTCAGAAACAACAAGATAATTTTTTACATTTGCAGGTTTTGATGTTTTGTTCTTACCAACACTAAGCAACATTGTTTGGTGTGGATTTTAACTTTTTGCAAGTGTCAGTTTTTAGATCTGTTGACATTTGATGTTTTGGTACATTTCTCTTTTTTTTAAGAACATTTTAATTTAGGGTTTGTTTGACTCCATTTCATGTAACTGTGAAAGATTCATCAGATGTAAGACATTCCGCCAACTTTTATTTGATTCTTGGGATGACTTAAGCATTTCTGTCAATGGGATGACTTAAGCATTTCTGTCAATGTTGTCTCAAAACTAAAATATAGGTTTGAAATAAAAATGCAACAAAAAAATTTAAAATGCTTAGTATTTTGAAACAACATCATAAAAACACATGTAAAAATGATGTTATGTATGGTTTTACTTATCTTCAGACTGAAGTTTTTCGACAACAATAAAACTAGAAATAAGTTTAACTTATGCCCTCCGTATTGTGTTATTGTTTACACTTACTATTATGTGGATAAAAATAGTTATATTTTTTCATTTAACATCTTTTAAATAAACATCTGGCTTCAACATTTGTTAAACTAATTTTAACATTAATAAAAAACGTTTAATCTAATACATGTCCTTGTTACCCACATGTCTAAATAACCGCACCTTACCTTATTCTATCAGTTTTTTTTCAACAACAAATTTTTTTAACTTTTAAAAAGGCAAAAATTGATAATTAGGTATTTTTAATGTTAAGAAATCTCATATTGAACTTTGAGTATGAGATTCCTTAACTTTTCCTTTAAACAAATTCTTTAACAATTCCTTCAAATAAATTATATAAGAAGATAATTATAATAATAAATAAACTTAAATGAAAAGTTTTTCAGAATTAATAATTTTATTAATGTTTAGTAAGTTAGTTAGAATTAATAACTTTTTTTTCTATTAGTTCCTTCAAATCCACCAGATACTGATAACAAGTTTTGTGTTAAGAAAGGTAATTATAGTTTAAAATTAACAATGATTATGAGAAAGGCTATATAAACTATTTATTTATGGTTGACTATTTTTCTTTAAAATTCTCTAAAATCATAACATTCAAACATATCGTTAGTGTAATAATGAATAAAATCACAACATTCAAACTTATGGTTGTTGTAATAATGAGTGATAAGAGGTATATGGCAAATAAAATTATTTAAAAAAGAATCCAAAAAACCACAAGTATTTTTTACTCAATTATTTTACTAGAATAATTGTCACAAAATGTACTAACTCACTCGGACATAACAATATAAAATAAAGTGGATTGATTTTTTTTTTTGGATTGATTTTTTTATCATGTTGCTTTTTTTGTAGTGTTTTGACATTAAAAGAAATGTAATCATTGGCTATCCAGCCTTTTTATTGCCTCTTGCTTAAACAGAACTCATCACAAAATGTAATAAGAAGTCTTTACTCAAAATAATAAAACGAAAATCTAAATAAACACTTGGCTAAGAATTCAAATTAATTGTAAATTCCAATTTCAGAATTAAAATGTAATATTTGTTATATATAGTTTCTGAATTTAAAACTATGATACCTGTGCATACTAAAATATTTAAGATGTGATGATGATGATGATGACTTTGATCAATTGTTTATATTTAGATACATCAGAGATGTGCACAGCACTGAAAAATTATTATCGTGAAAAATATGGGAAAATAAATAAAGTACAACCACCATTAAAAGTACCTGCAAATGTCGATCTGATGGATAATTTTGTTGATCTATGTATTGTTGATGCAGTTAATACTCAAATGGATGTTGTTTTTAATTTTAAACGAAAAATTTTTCTTGAAAAGCAAATGAACTATACACCTATTCCATATAATGAAATTTTTATGAAAGAAAAGTCTGTAATATTAATATCTGGAGTAGCTGGTATTGGAAAAACATGGTTGCTTCGAAAATGTTTGCTTGATTGGTCAAATAATTTAATTTGGAAAAATGTTAAACTTGTGTTTTATTTGGAATGCAGAAGGCTTAATCAATATCCAAATATTTCTAATCTTAATGAATTACTAAATGTTTTCTACAAAGATATTATAAATGATTTCAAAATTAGTAATCATCCTGCACTGTTTATAATTGATGGATTAGATGAGTTTAAATTTTTAAATGAGTTAATAAATTGCAGTTCAAGTTGTAAGTATCCAATCGTTAATGCTTTAATAGAAATTCAAAACTACAAATATGTTGTTGCTGGTAGAGTTTATGCAATTGATCAATACCAAAGTATATCTATAGAGCATAGTGATAAGTTAAACATTCAAATAATGGGGTTTAACCAAATAGGAATACACAAATATATAGAAAATAAAGTTAGAGAAGAAAAAAAAGATGTTGTGAAAGAAACTTTAAACAGCTCTCCAATTGCAAAAGCCATGGCATCTGTTCCATTTTATTTATGTTCCATGTGTAAAATTATTAGTAATTCAAAAGAAATAAATAAAAATTCTTTCTTAACAATGACAAATTTAAATGCAAGTATTTTTTTATACTTTTTTCAAAATCACATCATAAAAACGAAAAAATTGATGAATAAGATAATTGAAGACGATTCCAATAAGAAATATATTTTAAATATTTGTAAAATTGCATATGAATTGTTTGTTGAAAATAAAGTAATTTTTTCAGAAGAAGAAATTCAAACTTTTATCATTGATTTTGATAACAATGAAAGTAATCTTTTTGGATTCATAGAAAAGATTGAAACAGATGAGGGATGTTATTATCAATTTGCACACTTAACAATAATGGAGTTTTGTGCATCTGTATATGCATATAATTGTTTAAGTATTGAAGAGATTATAGCCAATAAAAAGCTGGAGAGTTGCTTATCGATGATTTGTGGATTAACTAATAAAAGCCAAAGTAGTTTATTAAAGTTACTTGTTAACTTAAATCCTTCAAAAAACGGTTCTGAAGAACTTTTGTATTCTATTTTAGGTAAGTTCTATTATGCAATAAGGTATGAAAAATTTACAAATTTTTACCTTATTTCTCTAAAAAAAAATATTTTTTGTTAATGCAAATTATTTTGGGGGTTCTGTTATTTCTAAATTCTGTTATTTCTAAATTTTTTCTTGTTTTATAATGTTATCATGTATATAATTTATATTTATTTGTTTTTATACGATTACAAAAACTTGATTAAAATCAATTTAATTGTTTATAAAACAAAAGAAAAACAAAAAATGGTTTTAAAATAAATATTGAGTTATTAAATTTTTAAGCTTTTTAACTTTAGGATAAGTGTTTTTTACTAAACTAAAAATAAGCTAAAATTGTCATCAGTAATTATAGTTAACAATAATCTGATAACAGATTGCATATTAATAATATTAAACCATTTTTAATATTAGCGATTCAACCCTCGGAATTACGGTCGGCATTCGGCAATGCCGACCTAACTGCCGACCTGAAAGTATTTGAGGTCGGCAAAAATTTGCCGACCTCGTTTCTATGTTTTATGGTTAGACCTTTGTATCAAATAATTTTTGCCGACCTGATGCTGACCTCAAAAAGATTGAGGTCGGCAAATTATTGCCGACCTCATTTTTCCTAATTCCGAGGGTTGGCGATTTTAAATTTTAACCAGAGTTAAGGCAGTTCATAGCAAGCGTTGTTTTTTTTACATAAATTCTCAAGTCTTGTTTTATAGGTAAGTATAATGTTTTTTAATTTGTTATGTGAGTTATTTTTCAATTCATTTTGTTTCTTAATAGGTATTACTTTGGTAAACTAATAATAATATACAAGTTTTTTTTTTTGTCATCAGTAATTATAGTTAACAATAATCTGATAACAGATTGCATATTAATAATATTAAACCATTTTTAATATTAGCGATTTTAAATTTTAACCAGAGTTAAGGCAGTTCATAGCAAGCGTTGTTTTTTTTACATAAATTCTCAAGTCTTGTTTTATAGGTAAGTATAATGTTTTTTAATTTGTTATGTGAGTTATTTTTCAATTCATTTTGTTTCTTAATAGGTATTACTTTGGTAAACTAATAATAATATACAAGTTTTTTTTTTTTTAGTAGTCCACTAACTCACGCATTTCACTTTTCTTCAAGTGACTTTCGTTAATAAAAGATAATATAAACAATAATCGCAATTATTTTTTTGTTCCAATTATTATTTTTTTTATATAATATTTTAAACAGAAACTGTTTATGTTCTCTAGCACAGTTTAAATTAAAAATCACATTTTCAAGCCCTAAACTTGGTTTATAGTCATTTTATAAAATGTGATCAAAAAAATCTCGAAAATTTACTATTGTTCGCAATTCGCTGGATTCTCATTTTATAAAAATTGTTGCGATAGTTACGATACGTTTAACTATTAGCTAAACGGTTGTTTACAATTTGATTATAATTTTATTCGAATTTTCTGATAGATTTTTTGAAGTTCGAGGATCGAGTTTTTGATATTTAAAATCTCACAATTTGGTTTTTTTTTCTTAAAATGTTTTAAGGAATCATTTTGTCACCATAGTTTATTGAAATTAACACTGATAGCTAAACTTTTTAAATTTAGTAAGTTGTAAGTATACTGCAGTTTTAATTGTCGTAATTAGTTTTAAATTTTAAAAAATCTTGTTTTGAAACTAAATTCAAATTGATTGAAAAAAAAAAATTTTTATGGAGCATATCATTTTTTTTTTTGATACATTAAATTATTTCATTAATATTTAAGAATAAACAGATCTTTTGATTTAGTTTTGATTTAATTAGAGTGAACAGTATAATTTCGCAGAGAAAACTAAACGTTTGATATCAATTAAACAATTTTGAAGTTATATTGATTTTGATTTAAAGCTCGTTTTTTTAAATATAAACATCAAAATCAAGCTTGTCGTATTGATTTTTAAACATTTTGAGTTCTTAATCGATTGTAATTTTAATTGACTTTCTTTTCAATCTATTTAATTACTATATATTTCCACGATTTCGCACTTTTTTTGTTGTTAATTAACAGTCGGTCCAAGTTTTAATCGTTCAATATTACTTACCGGAATAATGATATAATTCCTGGGAATAAATTTTTTTTTTTCTGCTTACAACGTATGTTTAATTTTCGCCGAGAACGTCTGTAACTTTAGCTGCATGCAACATTTAACCATGTAACTATTTTAATTTCATAGCATTCCTTACGCTTTTTCAGGAAGTCCCTCCATTTTATAGTCACAATATCTGTAAATGACATCTTCACTAGTTTTCTTATCGTAAAATATCTTGTTTGATGACCATTCAGCTTTAATTTTAGGTATTTAAAGTAAGACTGCATTGAAAATACAGGTTTGCTATTCAATAGCCTATTCAGTTTATTTTTTAGCTTTAAATAACATAAATACATTTGCGTTTTGTTTTGCAATTCCTCGAAAGTACCAAATCATTTACAGTATTATTTACGTTTTTAATCATAATGAATTAGGAACTAATAGCAGCAGCGACGGTATTGTTTAGTTAATTTTTTTTAATAACAAAGTTACCATCTTTACTTTTTTACCGCGTGTTTTACCGCCCCTATTACGCGTTAGTACGTTTTTGAGTAACCCCACCTACACCCATAAGCTGCCTTCGTATTTTATATAAGACTTCTTAAATGAAACTGTACTATGGAAATTTCATACAAATTTTATTAGAATTAAATTCTCAAAAATCTTTTCTATGCTAAATATAGAGTGACTATTTCTTAATACAAAGTCTTTAAAAAGTATACTTTTTATTTTTATTATGCTATAAATAGTGACCATTTTTTAATACTAAATCTTATATAATATGAAATATATACTTTTTATTTATTAATGGTTGTCTTACCTACTGCAATAGTGCTTGAGAAACTACTTATTTCATTTAACTAAAGAAATCAAAAAAATAAACAGTAAACAAAAAAATGCCCCCAGAATTATATTTGGCGTTTACAAAATGGTTAATTACGAATCTCTTTAGAGGAAACTTAATGCCCTTAATCTTTATAAACTTAATATACACCAAGTTATACTATTCATGATTAAAACAAAACACGGTCTTTATTTATCTCTTTGAAAAATTTTTATAATTTATTTAGTTAAGAAACAGTTTTCTTCAATTAGCATGTTTAGTTTAATTTTATTACAAAAGAAACTTTTTTAAGATGTTAACATTTTAAAATTAATATCTAATTATTAATTTACAATTAAATTAACAAAGTTATTTGTAACTTAAATGAAACTTTAATTTCCAAACAAAATAACTTCGAAGAAAAATTCTACAAAACTTTCGAACTTTTTTATATTGACAACAAAAATCGTTTGAAGAAACAAATGGCAAAATCCTTAAACTTTTAAAATAGTTGTTCATGAACATAAATATATTTAGTAAATCGAAAATTAAAATAATTCAATTTTTTCAATATTATAAAATATATTTAATATTTTATTTAAAAGATAAATATTAAACATATTCGACAAAAATGTTAAATATATAAAATATTAAACAAAAGATTTCCACATAACGTTATTAATATTTTCAAATTTTTTAAAACCTCAAAAAAATTTTACTCTACGTCTTCATTATTTTATTTAAATTCAATTAATAAAAAAAGAAAACGAAAATAATTCTACTTTTTATTTATTTATTTATAACTATATATCTTATTATATTCATTTAATAAAAATTATAATTAATGTTAATTAAACTAAAATTTTAAACATTCATTTAAGAGGTTGCTGAAAAAGTGTAAAATCTTTTTAGTATGTTGCATTACTATAAATATATATTGAAAGAAATAATTATGTTGCATAATAATAATAATAATAATAATAATAATAATAATAATAATAATAATAATAATAATAATAATAATAATAATAATAATAATAGCAATAATAACAATAATAATAATAATAATAATAATAATAATAGCAATAATAACAATAATAATAATAATAATAACAATAATGATATATTAAATAATTGATGATTTTACTATTACTAATATTTTAAAATAAAATTAATTATATTTTATTAATTTAAATTTTAAACATATTAAAAATATAAAACTAAAATATTATTAAAACTAATTCGTATATTTTAATTATAAAATAATAAATTAAATACTTCATTTATTACTTTATAATTATAGTTTATATTTTACTTAAGATATTAAACATTTTTCTGTGTAATAAAGTTTTTTAATTTATCGAGGTTACGAAAATATTTTCCACGGTACTCGATCCACAACTTCTTGACATTCGAACAACGAATCCATTCATAAATCTCTTCAATGAAATCGATGTCGTCGTGAAGTTCAAGATATAATACTTCACAAAGATTAATCCACGGAAGAAAATTTTCTTCAAAATCTTTTTTCGTTATTAAATAACAATCAATTTCTATCACCAACTTTTCGCAACTTATCGCAACAATTTTTATAAAATGAGAATCCAGCGAATTGCGAACAATAGTAAATTTTCGAGATTTTTTTGATCACATTTTATAAAATGACTATAAACCAAGTTTAGGGCTTGAAAATGTGATTTTTAATTTAAACTGTGCTAGAGAACATAAATAGTTTCTGTTTAAAATATTATATAAAAAAAATAATAATTGGAACAAAAGAATAATTGCGATTATTGTTTATATTATCTTTTATTGACGAAAGTCACTTGAAGAAAAGTGAAATGCGTGAGTTAGTGGACTACTAAAAAAAAAAAAACTTGTATTTTATTATTAGTTTACCAAAGTAATACCTATTAAGAAACAAAATGAACTGAAAAATAACTCACATAACAAATTAAAAAACATTATACTTACCTATAAAACAAGACTTGAGAATTTATGTAAAAAAAACAACGCTTGCTATGAACTGCCTTAACTCTGGTTAAAATTTAAAATCGCTAATATTAAAAATGGTTTAATATTATTAATATGCAATCTGTTATCAGATTATTGTTAACTATAATTACTGATGACAAAAAAAAAAAAACTTGTATATTATTATTAGTTTACCAAAGTAATACCTATTAAGAAACAAAATGAATTGAAAAATAACTCACATAACAAATTAAAAAACATTATACTTACCTATAAAACAAGACTTGAGAATTTATGTAAAAAAAACAACGCTTGCTATGAACTGCCTTAACTCTGGTTAAAATTTAAAATCGCCAACCCTCGGAATTAGGAAAAATGAGGTCGGCAATAATTTGCCGACCTCAATCTTTTTGAGGTCAGCATCAGGTCGGCAAAAATTATTTGATACAAAGGTCTAACCATAAAACATAGAAACGAGGTCGGCAAATTTTTGCCGACCTCAAATACTTTCAGGTCGGCAGTTAGGTCGGCATGGCCGAATGCCGACCCTAATTCCGAGGGTTGAATCGCTAATATTAAAAATGGTTTAATATTATTAATATGCAATCTGTTATCAGATTATTGTTAACTATAATTACTGATGACAATTTTAGCTTATTTTTAGTTTAGTAAAAAACACTTATCCTAAAGTTAAAAAGCTTAAAAATTTAATAACTCAATATTTATTTTAAAACCATTTTTTGTTTTTCTTTTGTTTTATAAACAATTAAATTGATTTTAATCAAGTTTTTGTAATCGTATAAAAACAAATAAATATAAATTATATACATGATAACATTATAAAACAAGAAAAAATTTAGAAATAACAGAATTTAGAAATAACAGAACCCCCAAAATAATTTGCATTAACAAAAAATATTTTTTTTTAGAGAAATAAGGTAAAAATTTGTAAATTTTTCATACCTTATTGCATAATAGAACTTACCTAAAATAGAATACAAAAGTTCTTCAGAACCATTTTTTGAAGGATTAAAGTTAACAAGTAACTTTAATAAACTATTTTGGCTTTTATTACTTAATCCACAAATCATCGATAAGCAACTCTCCAGCTTTTTATTGGCTATAATCTCTTCAATACTTAAACAATTATATGCATATACAGATGCACAAAACTCCATTATTGTTAAGTGTGCAAATTGATAATAACATCCCTCATCTGTTTCAATCTTTTCTATAAATCCAAAAAGATTACTTTCATTGTTATCAAAATCAATGATAAAAGTTTGAATTTCTTCTTCTGAAAAAATTACTTTATTTTCAACAAACAATTCATATGCAATTTTACAAATATTTAAAATATATTTCTTATTGGAATCGTCTTCAATTATCTTATTCATCAATTTTTTCGTTTTTATGATGTGATTTTGAAAAAAGTATAAAAAAATACTTGCATTTAAATTTGTCATTGTTAAGAAAGAATTTTTATTTATTTCTTTTGAATTACTAATAATTTTACACATGGAACATAAATAAAATGGAACAGATGCCATGGCTTTTGCAATTGGAGAGCTGTTTAAAGTTTCTTTCACAACATCTTTTTTTTCTTCTCTAACTTTATTTTCTATATATTTGTGTATTCCTATTTGGTTAAACCCCATTATTTGAATGTTTAACTTATCACTATGCTCTATAGATATACTTTGGTATTGATCAATTGCATAAACTCTACCAGCAACTACATATTTGTAGTTTTGAATTTCTATTAAAGCATTAACGATTGGATACTTACAACTTGAACTGCAATTTATTAACTCATTTAAAAATTTAAACTCATCTAATCCATCAATTATAAACAGTGCAGGATGATTACTAACTTTGAAATCATTTATAATATCTTTGTAGAAAACATTTAGTAATTCATTAAGATTAGAAATATTTGGATATTGATTAAGCCTTCTGCATTCCAAATAAAACACAAGTTTAACATTTTTCCAAATTAAATTATTTGACCAATCAAGCAAACATTTTCGAAGCAACCATGTTTTTCCAATACCAGCTACTCCAGATATTAATATTACAGACTTTTCTTTCATAAAAATTTCATTATATGGAATAGGTGTATAGTTCATTTGCTTTTCAAGAAAAATTTTTCGTTCAAAATTAAAAACAATATCCATTTGAGTATTAACTGCATCAACAATACATAGATCAACAAAATTATCCATCAGATCGACATTTGCAGGTACTTTTAATGGTGGTTGTACTTTATTTATTTTCCCATATTTTTCACGATAATAATTTTTCAGTGCTGTGCACATCTCTGATGTATCTAAATATAAACAATTGATCAAAGTCATCATCATCATCACATCTTAAATATTTTAGTATGCACAGGTATCATAGTTTTGAATTCAGAAACTATATATAACAAATATTACATTTTAATTCTGAAATTGGAATTTACAATTAATTTGAATTCTTAGCCAAGTGTTTATTTAGATTTTCGTTTTATTATTTTGAGTAAAGACTTCTTATTACATTTTTTATGAGTTCTGTTTAAGCAAGAGGCAATAAAAAGGCTGGATAGCCAATGATTACATTTCTTTTAATGTCAAAACACTACAAAAAAAGCAACATGATAAAAAAATCAATCCAAAAAAAAAAATCAATTTACTTTATTTTATATTGTTATGTCCGAGTGAGTTAGTACATTTTGTGACAATTATTCTAGTAAAATAATTGAGTAAAAAATACTTGTGGTTTTTTGGATTCTTTTTTAAATAATTTTATTTGCCATATACCTCTTATCACTCATTATTACAACAACCATAAGTTTGAATGTTGTGATTTTATTCATTATTACACTAACGATATGTTTGAATGTTATGATTTTAGAGAATTTTAAAGAAAAATAGTCAACCATAAATAAATAGTTTATATAGCCTTTCTCATAATCATTGTTAATTTTAAACTATAATTACCTTTCTTAACACAAAACTTGTTATCAGTATCTGGTGGATTTGAAGGAACTAATAGAAAAAAAAGTTATTAATAACTAACTTACTAAACATTAAAAAAATTATTAATTCTGAAAAACTTTTCATTTAAGTTTATTTATTATTATAATTATCTTCTTATATAATTTATTTGAAGGAATTGTTAAAGAATTTGTTTAAAGGAAAAGTTAAGGAATCTCATACTCAAAGTTCAATATGAGATTTCTTAACATTAAAAATACCTAATTATCAATTTTTGCCTTTTTAAAAGTTAAAAAAATTTGTTGTTGAAAAAAAACTGATAGAATAAGGTAAGGTGCGGTTATTTCGACATGTGGGTAACAAGGACATGTATTAGATTAAACGTTTTTTATTAATGTTTAAATTAGTTTAACAAATGTTGAAGCCAGATGTTTATTTAAAAGATGTTAAATGAAAAAATATAACTATTTTTATCCACATAATAGTAAGTGTAAACAATAACACAATACGGAGGGCATAAGTTAAACTTATTTCTAGTTTTATTGTTGTCGAAAAACTTCAGTCTGAAGATAAGTAAAACCATACATAATATCATTTTTATATGTGTTTTTATGATGTTGTTTCAAAATACTAAGCATTTTAAATTTTTTTGTTGCATTTTTATTTCAAACCTATATTTTAGTTTTGAGACAACATTGACAGAAATGCTTAAGTCATCCCATTGACAGAAATGCTTAAGTCATCCCAAGAATCAAATAAAAGTTGGCGGAATGTCTTACATCTGATGAATCTTTCACAGTTACATGAAATGGAGTCAAACAAACCCTAAATTAAAATGCTCTTAAAAAAAAGAGAAATGTACCAAAACATCAAATGTCAACAGATCTAAAAACTGACACTTGCAAAAAGTTAAAATCCACACCAAACAATGTTGCTTAGTGTTGGTAAGAACAAAACATCAAAACCTGCAAATGTAAAAAATTATCTTGTTGTTTCTGAAACTAAATCAAACACTAAAAAAATTGTAACGAAGAAACCCAATAAAAAGATTACAGAACTGCAGGATTTTGTCGAAATCAGATATCAAGTCATATTATGTAGAACTTAACAGTTTGACAATTCTTGGAGAAGAAATTTTTAATCATAAATTAAGTTTTTTATATTTTTTAAGTAGGGATTAGAACTGAAGCTAATTGATGTCTTTCAAAAAATAATATAACATTATACTTTCATTGCAATTTTACAACATTTTAATGCTGCTTATTTTTAAAATGAAAATGTAGGTTGGTGATAATATATATTAAAAATGTTTTCTCTATTTTGTTTGTCAATATTCCAATGATAATCTTACTCCTTATGATCTATTAATAATATTAGTTAACTGTTTAAATTCTTCATCAGTTTCTGGCAGCATTATCATTGGTAAACACAGAAATATTGCATACCAATTTTAGTCAAAGCTGAAAAAAATATATTTTCTAAAGATGTGTCAATGTTACCTCACACTTACCCTTAACCTTACACTTAAATTCTTGTATTCCAGTAAAACACATCTAGAATTAATTATAAAAATATTTTTTTAACTTAGAAACATTTTTTAATCTAGTTATGAGTTAAATTTACCATAGAAGCTTGACAGGAGCATAGTTTTAACTTTTGAAATAACTTTCAATTAATACCCTTTATTTGATTTGAATTCATAAAAAGAAGATAAAATATGATGACATAATTGATTATATATGATGTTATAGTTGATATCATTTTGGAAAGAGATCTTTAAGTTGTCTATTTTTGAAATATATGTAGTTTACCATTATAAGTCTTTAAAACATAAGGTGTACAAATAAACTATTTGTACACCTTTTAGGTGTACAAATAAACTATTGTCAGTTCAGACAATCTTATATTGAAACCAAAGATTTAAAACTTCGACATGTCGGTCCATGTTTACAATTATTAATGGTCCTTTTTTGTGTGTGCAGTTTTGCACACTTTAGCATTTTTATTATTCTTATGATTTTTATCAAAGCATTTTAATCATACTTTTAAATTAACAAATACCCAGCAAATACTGGACATACGTATAATGTATGTGTAATATGTCCTGAACATCCTAGACCTTCTTGAAACTAAAATTTTTTTTTTGATCAGCGTGGAACGTTCATAAGGCGTCTGAATTATATTCGGAAGTGTGCCTTATTATAAAGAAACACAGATCAAACAACCTGACAAAAATCAAATTGATATGATTGTAGCAGATCTAAATTTAGATCTGCTACAGTCATATATAATTTTGGAAACATTGTATTGTAGGCAATGGCATTTAACTCTCAATCTTAAGTTGAAATCAGGATTGGTGTCACTACCTGTGATATGATACTGAATGTTAGTATTAGTTTGACTTTTATCAGGTTGTTTACTTTGAGACAGTATCTTATGTTTGAAAAAGAGTATCATTAAATAAAATCAGATTTTATCATTTTTGCCATTATCAAGAACTTTTAGTTTCCTCCTATGCATGTTATGTAGGTTTCAATCTTGTTCAAAGCCACAACTTGATTTATTTTTATGTAATATTAGTAAGTATAACCTTAAAAAACCTTATCAAAGCTTATAAACATCAAACTGATAAATGAAATATTTAAGTGTTTGGAGTAAACTAACATTAATATTACTTACTAATGAAAAAGTAAAAAATTTTGATTTGTTGTAAAAGTTTCACTACGTTATTAGCAGTACTACAAAATACTGTTGAAAAAATTGTGTAGCTTTTTTGAAGTCGGTTTTTTAATAAAATTTTAATTAATGTTCTTTAAATAAAAATTGCTATTGCTTGTAATATGACAGTTCAGAAACTTCTTTGCAATCATTTTTAATTTTTACCTAACACAACCAAGTAAAAGTAAAACTGATCTACCATTAAGAAATGAACATCAGGTATTTTTTTTAGAAACAATAATTTCAGAAAGAATTGGATACTATATTGTAAAGAATTAAAAATTCAGTTTTGCAAAAGTAACAGAAACAAAATTCTAAAAGCACAGGCATCAAAGAATAGAGTAACATGAAAGCAGAAATTATCTAAAAACATTCATAGTATGTTGTTTTTTTGAGAAAATAAAATTTTGCCATAAAAGTTACTAACAATTTCATGAAAAAAAAAAGTGCTGGAGAGAGAGTAGTTAAAATTCTAAAATTAATTGATAAATGTTTTATTTATGGGTCAAAAAATGCTGCTGCTAATTAAACAATACAATTGATTATGGAAAAATCTCAGATACATTAATTATTTTGTCTAAATTTGACTCAATATTTATTTAAGAATACTTATCTTGTCTAAATTTGACTGAATAAATAATATATATATATAATAAAATATATTGATGCACTATTGAATAAAATATATTGATTAGGGCTGGTAGATTAATCGGTATTTTACATTAATCGATTAACGATTAATTTTCGATTAATTTTAGAAAAAATGTGTTTATAACTTAATAAAAAGTAATTTATATTTTGTATGATTTTATTTCTCTTTTAATCAGATATGATCTTAAAAAACATAAATTATCAACAGTATCATCGTTTAAGCTAGCTCTTAAATTAGTAACAAATAAACCAGCTGCACTAAAACTTCTTTCTGCTTCTATAGAAGACGGGGGAAGACTTAGCATGGCATTATAAATCTTTTCTAAAGAACTTGGCCTGTTTCCAGTGCTTTCGAGAACTGCAGTTTCACGTTTAATGCATGTTAAAACTTCTTGAGGGGAAGATTTAAAAGTTATCCCTTTAGTTTTTCCTGCTGCTGAAGCTGTATTAGCTATTATTTCTGCTAATTCTTCACCTTTAGTTTTTTTTCTTAATGGTTCTTCATTACAAGTGTACTCTAACTCAGACTGATATGCTGCTTCTACTTCCTCATGTAGAAATAAACGTAGGTATATTCTCTAGCAGTTTTAGCAATTTTATTTTTATGTGGGTATTTCAAAAGATTATCTGGAAATTCTGAGTCTGATTTATAGTCAGCTGGGTTATGTATAAAGCACAGTAAACCAGCAATATTACTATTTCTTCTTTTAACATTTCTCTCCGAGACAACAGTAAATAATTTTTGACCAATGTTAGTATTTTGTACTTTAAGATTTTGTAGTAAAAACAAAATAATTTTATCAGATTTTATCAGATCACAGTCTCTTTTCCCTAGTTCCATAACACTTAACTCTACAACATGTAGAACCTGAACAATATCAGAAATGTGTTTTATTTCTTCTTCTTTTAAAATTAAATCTGTTCTAGATATATCAACAAGAGCCTTTGCAATAACATTTTTTAATTTTAATAATCGTTTTAACATACTTATTAGCGAATTCCATTTTGTTTTGTACCCAAAATAGGCTTGAGTTCTTTTCCTAAATCTGTTCTACAAATACTTTGAAGGGAATCGTTTTTAAGTGGAGATTTTCTAAAAAGTTTGACTATTTTACGAACCTTCAATATGATAATGCCATAGTCCTCATTAAACTGGATTTCCTGTGAAACAGAGCTATTACTTTCCTCATTCCAGCATTCTTCAGTGTTGTTTTCATCATCACGGTCGGAATCAAATGTTTCAATTTCAATCTCATCAGTCATTATTTCTTCTTGAGTTGTTTCTATTTCTAAGCATTTTTTCTTATAAAAAATATCACATACAGCAAGATGAATTCCATGGCAGTAGCAGAGTTGGTGTATAACTCCCATTTCTCGTCCCATTTTTTTCATTACTGATGCACTGCCAGTAACACATCCAAAAACATCATTGATCAAATTTAAGCCAAATTCATTCAATTTTTCAATAACAATATTAACAGCTCTTTCCGAAGGCAATGAACCATTTATTCTAATCATTCCAAGACCATAGTGACATTTGTCTGAACAATGTACATTGAGACATAAATACCTTCTAGTTTTACCAGAAGTCCACTCATCAAGAGAAATTAAAAACCTTTCTCCTTTTAAATTTTTATGCTGAAGCTCTTGAACAACTTTTAACTTAATTGAGTTTGCGTAGTTCATAACAATTGTCTTTATAGCATGTCGATCATCAGGGATTATAAGTCCTTGAGCTTTCCAGCCGTATTTAATATCTTTGCTATTGGCCAAAGTTGCAAAAGGGATACGATCAACAGCAGTTAAACGAGCTAATACATCTTCAGCTTTGCTACCTATATTATTACAATAGGTAGCAATACTTGGCTGTATATTTTTAGACTTCTCTGAAATAACTTTTGTCAAATAAATTTTATGTTTGTGCTCTAAATGATACAAGAAATTGAAGTTGATGAATGGAATTTAAGTTCAACTGAACAATCTTTGCACTTGTATGTTGATTTGCCTTTATTTTCCAATAAAAAGTGTTTCCAAACTTCAGAGCGGTTATTTACAAACGACATTGTAAATGGTGGTTAAGAAACGGCACTATGAAAAAAGCATTGTTTTTGTTTGTTTATAATAATATTTGACCGGATGCTGGAAAATAAAGGCAAATCAACATACAAGTCAACACAAGTCTTGATCGTTAAAAAAACGCTTGTAAATCTTCGTAAAAATCTTTGAAACAAAAAAACGCAAAGTTGTTATATTAAAAAAAAAATTAATCGATTAATCATTTGTTAATAAATCAATTAATGATTAATGGTTTTTAATCGATTAATCGATTAATTGTTAATCGTTTACCACCCCTAATTTTGATGCACTTATAATGCATATAACTTGGTAAATAAAGGGAGAGAAAATTCGATTACTCTTATTACAAAAACAACATAAATCTATATTATTGCAATGAAAAATAATATAAAGAAAACAATTTTAATGGAAATTGCATCAGATGGTATGTGCTTTATTGAATACAATAATTATAAGATGTCACATAAAAAGTTTATGAGTGACTGATATGCATTGCAAACTGCACATTTTCAACTGGTAAATGTATGTTTGAAGTATTTAAAGAGTAACTCAGTGAAAGTAAAAAGTATTAAGAATTACACCAGCAATTTTGCCTATATCTGGTGCAACATATACTTGTTGCAACTTTTTTAAATAATACCACTTGAAGAACAACCTCTTTAATTTCTGCACATTGCAATAATTAGTACCATTGTAAAAATCAGTGATGAAACTCAATCTTTACTAGATAATTAAATATATTTACCTGAGGTAATAATAAGTTAAAAAAAAGTATTGAATCTACTATTGTAAGAAACCATCAGCAGTATTATTAAATAAACTCATTAATTATTTGATTAAAATTGTTAAACTTTGAGTGCTAGTATATTAGTATTTTACATAATAAAACGTTACCTAACATCATCCTTAAAAATAATTGTGAAAAATGTTTACTATATCACATAAATCCCTTTTTATGAATAAATTAAAGAAAAGACGCGAAGGGTTAAATTTAATTAAGGCTAATTAACATGTTCGCTGCCAACAACGAGTATACTCGTAGTAAGTTGACGTCATTTATTTGCCAACTACAAGTATACTTGTAGTTAGCGGGACTTTGATATTTGCCAACTACAAAAATACTCATAGTAAGCCGACGTCATGAGTTTGCCAACTACAAGTAAACTCGTAGTTATTCTAACTTATTTCAAATAATATTTGTGCATGACTGGCTTTGTCTATTCACTTTTTTTTCTTTTCTTAGCTTCATATTTGATTTCAGAAAATATTACATTCAAGTTTTTATTATAAAAACCCAAGGAACCTAATTTAAATGCGGATAAAGACAGAAATAGCTTAAAACAGAAAAAAGTAAAATATTGATAATGCTTTAAATTTTATTTCATAAAAATTAAAGTGTAAAACTATTCTTTTGAATGATAAATTCTGAAACATTCGCCAATACATAACGGAGGTCTATTTTCACAAACAGCACATTCATATTGTGTTTCTATACTTTTTATTTTAGAGCAGACTCAACATGGTTTTGTTAGGAATTTTTTCTTTTCATTAGGTGGTATTGAAGACAAGTAGTGGAAGCTATTATTGGTGATTCGAGGCACAGTTTCATTCAAACGTTCACCCAATAAATCCGTAAGAATTAATTCTCTAAACTTAAGCAAGGAAATTGTTTTATCTAGTCTATATTTGCTGTTTAGACATAAGCATTAAACAAAAAAGTATCAAAGAGATGAAGTGGTACTTTATATACCAACTAATTGTCTTTCTTAGGCAATCATAATACAATACCATTTGTTCTGCCCTATCTACTCCAGACATACATAGATTGTAATCTTTAATGATATTGGGTTTCATTTTCTTCTCTCCTCTCCTGTTTGTCACTTCAATCATTTGCAACGAATGCAATTTGCTAATCATTAGCATGTCTCTTTTGTCTTTCCATTTAGCAACCACTACACCCTCTCTGCTTCTGCTTATAATATCTCCCTGTTTCAGTTTTGCTTTTGTACATTCTTTTGGATTTGACTTTTGGTCAGTTCTTAATTTAACACAAATGTATGTTTTTTGATTTATCATGTGCTTTGTTAACTCAATGGAATTGTACAAGTTATCGGTGTACAGGTGATAACCTTTTCCCAGAAATTTTTCCATTCCAAGTCTAAAACAATAGCTCCAATTTGACCCAACAAATGTTTACCAAAAGTTGTCTCGCCAGAGTAGATTTTTACTTTTAGTACAATACCATTTGATTCGGAAAGCTCATAGAACTTGATGCCATACATATGTCTTTTATTTTTCACATACTGCCTGAATACAAAACGTCCAAAGCATCATTGACTCATCGATTGATATATTTGTATTAGGACAGTAGATGTTATCCATTGTATTATTTAAGTGATCGAGAAGTCCAATAGTTTTACACAAGCGTCCGCTACCTGAATCTGCATTGTAAATAAAATGCCAAAACCGTAACATTAGTTGGAATTTATTTTGTGGCATTATTCTAGACAATAAGGGAACTCTATAGAGACTGTTCTTAGACCAATAGTGTTCTAAAGATGGCATTTTGACACACCCCATAAGAAGAACTCCAAGAAACTGCCTCATATCTTCTGAATTTATTGATTTCCAATCTTTAAAATGTAAGCTTCACCTGAGGGGACGCTGCTTATTTATTTATTGCGTTGCGTAGCAATTAGTTTTAACTACCATAGTGTTTATAAGCTCTTCTGTAACAAAAAGTCTAAAGAAATCTAATGGTTTCTTGCTCTCAATGTTTATCTTCAAACCAGGATTGGCAGTAAATTGAATTTGTTTTAAAATATTCGGCTCATCTTTCCATAGGTTTGAATTTCTAGATGGATTTGTTTCAGAAGTTGTTTGTCAGGCAAAATATTACTTATAAGATCTACCTGTTGAGCTTTGTTTTGATTTTGTCTATAAGCAAGACCACCCGTTGTTCAAGCTCTTTTCGACGGCATTAAAAAATCTTCTGCAGTGGCTGCTAGATGAATATCTGTAAACTGATTGGCATCACTTTCTTCAGTGTTATTATCTTCAGAACCTGATTCTGATACAGTCAAGCTCAAAGACGTAGTAGTATAAATGAAAAATGAATCCGAATCTTCAATGTCATCATCTTCACTATTCTCACAAACTTCCATAATCATATGTGCTGATCCAATTGTGGAATATCTGTGTTGAGCTAATATGAGATAAATTTATAAATTATCTATTTATAAAAAAGAAATTACTTATCTATAAAACACATTAATTAGTATACTGTGTAAAAAAAATCGAAGTGCACACTAAAATGTTTTTTAATATATTAAAAAACATTTTGTAAACGTTGTGTAAATCAAATTTTTTCACATTCTTAATAACATGCAGTATAATGTAGTTATCAAATATATTTTAGCTTCTAGTCTAAAAAACACAAAAATTTAGAATGAAGAAAACAAAATATAAATTACCTTTTTTATTCATGATAACTCCTAATGTGCATGTGCAAAAAAATTGAAACACTATTTATAATAATATTGCATCAAATAAGCTACATTACTATACCTTTTCAAGATGTAATTGAGATTAAAAGTTGTTATTAAGAAAAGTAAGATGCAATTGAGAAATACAACATGTAATTTAGAAGTCACAATATGTAATTAAGAAACACAAAATGTAATTAAAAAATTTTAAAATGTAATTGAGAAACCCAACATGTAAATAAGAAATCGCAATATGTAATTAGAATAACAAAAGTTCTAATTAAGAAATATGGAAATGAGAATACATTATTAGTAATTGCAAATTCACAATGTACGCTTAAAGGTCATTATAAAAAATCTTATTGTACATGCATTTTAATAAGTTAATAATATCAAATTTAGCATTTGTATGCACCAGCAATACAGTAATACAGTAATGGAATTGAAAGGTCATTGTGTTATTTGTCAATACACTATAAACAAAAAGTCTGTTATTAAATTGCATCCGTGCATTTATTTAACTAAATTTGTTTACATCCACTTTTGGAACAACCCGAACCACCTTGTCCAATTTGTAGGCATGAAATACATACAACCAAATAAGTTGAAAGAAAACATGTTTTATCTTCGTCAAATGAGTTATTGAATGCGCTGAGCGAAATGGCGACCCAATCGTCACTTTGCGACTCTGGCGCAAATATTTAGGTGTCAAATGTACAATTGCAGCATACAATTGGGTCCTTAGCGGAAATTTAAATTTCTTTGGAAGATATGGAGTTACCGCCAACCACAAATTCCTTTTTCATCACTTTTTTATTTTATTGATAATATATTGTTATTTATTGAAAACCAACCCATATGGCCACCTTGGCAAAATTAGGATCAAACCTAATAATACAAGGTAAACTAAAGCAACAAAATTAAAAATACAAACAACTTCTTTCTGATAATCTATATTATAAATATTTCTCAATTACAACTTTCATCTTCTAAATTACATCTAACGTTTCTTAATTAATTCTTTCATGTTCTAAATTACAACTTACGTTTTTTAATCACAACTTTCAAGTTCTCAATTACATCTTGATAAGGTGTAGTCACCGCAGTGAGTTATACTCATTACGGTGTTATGAGTAAATTTGTACTTCAGCACTGGAGAAAAAAATTTCTTCCCTATTGCCAAAGTATGAGTATAATCGTAGTGCTTATTTTTTATCAGTTATATTCAGAATAAAAATTATTTTATTTTATTTATTGAAATGTTGATAACTAGCCTTGGAAATCAGAATGAAACCGCGAAAAACAGCCTCGGAAAAAATAATCATTGCAGACATTATGGCTCGGCAAAGAAACAAAGCATAGTTTAAAATAGCTCGGCAGGGAACGTGTTAAGCAATTAAAATATTTTCACAATGATAAAAAATGATTTGAAAAATTCACTTTTTTAAAAAGTTTTAAAATTAAATCTATCTTTGAAAAAATCAATTGTACCTATTATTAAATATTTTAAAAAAATTAAGTGATTTAAATATATAAATCTAATAAAGATCTCTAAAAAAAAAGAAATTGTTATTAGACTAATTAAAGTTTTTTTCAATTCCAAGTTATCAACAAAAAAAAAAGGTATTTAAAATAGGTGATTTTAAAGCATGACAATTATTTTAAATGACTAAAAAATAAAAATTTTAACTTTAAAATAGTAACACGAGCATTTTTTTTGAAAAAAAGTTAAACACTATAAGTATTTCTAGTTTTACAAGTTATTAGGCAAATTTTTATTTCAAATAAAACTTGGTAAACATTTAAACTATCAGTAAAGTATTTACAATTCCTGGATTATTTATTGTTCAGTTAACATTATAAAAATACTTTTCAACACAATATATTGTTTTAGGAAAAAAACTGTCGGAGGATTAAAATTATTCATTAACTTGTATCACATTGTCAATAATTATCCAAATGGTGATTTTATCATATATGCATTTTTAAAACTACCTTAATAAAATAAATTACTGCAAAACAAGTTTATTTTACTAGTTAAGAAAAAACAATTTTTGTAAATGTATATCTTATGAAACATCTATTTTGTTTCAACTTTTTTTTTTTTTTAATATTAAATAATTAAATTTACTTTTTTTATCATAATTTAACATAAATTAACTTTTTTTTGTGAGAAACAAAGATTTAAGGTTTCAAGTATCATTTATTAAAAATACTGTTGCGGTTTCATAAGGCCGTAAGGCAAAAAAGAAACACAAACGCTTTATAAATATTTTTGATGCAAGTTAAACATGTTTACAAGGAATTTAATTTTTTGTAAAAAATGGAAAAAAAAGGAAGAGAAACCAAGTAAAAAAAAATAATTTTTTCTAATTTAAATAACTTTTTTAATCAAAATTCTTTTTTAATTATAAGAAAACACTTCTTTTTTCACTTTTTTTGATATTGCGCAATCTGTTATTTATATAAAGCTAATGTAACTATTATAAAATATTATTTTTCCAAACTATTTGTTTTTTGCAAAATAAAACTTATAAATATAAACAAAATCTGTTCATAAGCTATATTGCTTCAAGCGTAAATTTAACCAAAAAAATTAATTACTGAGTTATATCTATAAAAAAAATTGTTTTTTAATTAATTATAAAAAAATAAACTCTTAATAATATGTCATTTAAAGTTAGTAATAATTAATGTTTTTTCATTTTTTTGATTAACTGAAAAAACATGTTAAAAAACCATTATAATAATCAAACAAACAAAATTTAAAATATTAAAAATGGCACAAATATAAAAAAAACTTAACATATACTATTTTTTTGTCATTATTTTTTTTGTTATGTTTTTTATTTATTTTTTAAATTGGGTAATTATTTTTGTTATTGTTTGTTATGAGAAATAGCCTGAATAAGTATTCTTGCAGGATGATAAATAAAAAAAATTTTATTTAGTTTATTTTATGATTTTTTTTTGTACACGTCTATAACATCTTTTTTGTCAACATTTTTGATGGAAAAGTTAGGTTAATAAAAATAAAATTTTCTTTGTTTTTTCTTAAGTTATTATATTTGTAAATAGCACAAATATCAAATGTAATTGTCATGCAAACTTTTTTACGTAATCGCCATTCAAACTTCTTAAGTGGTTTTTATAATGTTAATTATTTCTTATATTTTACGCTTTCTTTAAATATTAAAAAATCATAAAACTGCTTATGTAAAATGGATTACAGCGTACTTAAGTGGCGCGCCAGTTTATGCTTTTAAACAAGGCCTGCATATGCATATATGGTAAAATACCACGCATGAAAAAGATGAAATGGGTAAAAAATGAAAAAGGATAAATTGTGTCAATCATTCATGAACATTTTGGTGACACATTGTGTCTGCAATGGTCACTGTCTTCTGCATATCACTAATGAAGTTGAATATTTTAAAAATAGTTTGGACTAGATTTCTTGCTTCTAGTTAGAATTTTTTGCAATTAGTTGCAATTGCAGAGCAAGAATATTGACAAAAACTACATTTTAAAAAATTTTTGTTTTATGACAAAAAAAAAAATTGTGAATTAAATTTTTTAGTAGGTAAAAAAAACTATACTAAATGACCAATTACTTTGTGATGTCTAAACAAAAAACTGTTTAAAATTCACAATTAACATTTGAAAAGACCAATAAAACCCTCTCATGGAATACATATTATATAGAGCTACAAAGGAGTAAATATAGAGATCTTGTAAAACCTTTTAATTTTGTCTGGCTATTAAAATCACAAATTTTTGTGATTTTATTAGCCAGCAAACCCATCTAAAAAGCAATTATTTGCTTCTATTTGCTTAGAAATATTCCTATTATTAATAATATTAAAAAGATGAAAAATATTGAAAATCTTTAATTACATTTGCTTTATGTTTAACTTCTTTTTCTAATCTATTTAGAGAATTTAAATCTAAAGAAGTTATAGTCAATATCTAAAGTTTATGCAATTCCAAATTTTTGTTGAAATTGTAATAACTTCCTAGACTAATCCATGGATGGACTGTTTACTTTAATTTCTCCTATAAATGAATCTGTGTTATTCGCTTTATGTTTAACTTCATTATATAATTTATTAAAGGAATCTCAGGTCTTGTGATGAAGCAGGAGCGATTGCTCCGCATAAGTGAAACTTGCCCATAAATGGTATTTAGGGCACAACAAATAGCGCTCGCTAATTTCGTTACAAGAGTAAAAAATTATGCTTGTCTGAAGAACCTGCAATGGAGAAAATTATAAGTTGATTTTATAGAAAATATTTTGGTAAAATTCTTTTACTGAAGTCAAAAAATGTTTAATTAAACAGTAGAGTTTGTATATTGTTAAATAATACTTAAATAGTACCAACAAAGTTATATTGGTTATAAAAAAATGTTACGCATAAATTTAAATTAAAAATCTCAGTGCAAGAGAGCCAATGATTTATTTCTTCAATTTGAAAGTTGAATTCAGCATGACGTTTTTTTTAATTTTCTTTGAACTTTATCATATTATCCCTTAATTGTACCCTGGTGAAGTCAAACCATTCCCTAACTCGCACAGTTTTTTTAGGTCCATTTGACAAAAAAAACTTTACTTAACTACTTTGAATTGCATAAAAGCCTATGTAATAAAATATCAAAAGTTGCAACACTTCAATAAAAATTCCAAAATTTGAATGCTTAATAATTAAATATCTAGCGTAATACTTTATTTATAATAATTTATTAAACTATAACTTCATTAATAGGTTTGACTTTGCACAGGCTTGATAACGTTTTATTTATTAATGAATTTTACATTTAAAAATTAAAAACATCAAATAAAAATCAAAATGCTAGAATATTAAATATTTTTGTGTCTTATATAGTTTAACAAACTAAATGTTTTTACTGATATCTTCAAATCAGTCAAGCTTATAATAAAGTGTATTTATTAAAAAAGTTGAAGTTAAAACAGAAAAATTCAAATTATAAATCTTTACAGAGTTCGAGTTAACCACATTCTACTGTTTATTATTATTCATTATATGTATTGTTTATTGAAACTTTAGGAAGCGTGCTCACAAACAACAAAATAAAAAATGTAACGTCATTAGTTTCATGCCTTCATGATCTGGTTTTTATTGGTGTAACAAACGGCATTTCTACAAATATAAGTCATTCTACAATTTTTAGTATATTTGCAGAAATACAAATATACGTCAGTATATTTGTATAAAAGTTATTTATATACAATATATTTGTAAAAGTTTATATATATATATATATATATATATATATATATATATATATATATATATATATATATATATATATATATATATATATATATATATATATATATATATATATATTAACAAATATAATGTATAAATTACTTTCTGTTTTTTTTTTTTAATTTAAGTTATTAAATTATAAATTGATAGAATTTTGAAAAGTTTTAAACTGCAAATTTGGAACGTTGGACAAGAAAACTTAGTTTATAAAATTATGTGTTAAACCTTTTTAATGACAGAGTTACTTAATTCTTAGTAATAACTTTATTCTTAAGTTAAATACAAAACTATAACGGGTGGCCCAAGATAAATTGCATAGGTAGTATTTTTATTATAACTTTGTTATTTTTTTAGCTAGAACTTTTTTTTAGTGAATTTTTTTTTAAAAGATTTATTATTAAATTCTCTATAAATCTGTCTTGATGGCTTTGTTTTATGGTTTTTAATTTTATTAGTAGATAATGAAATCTAAGGATTTGCAAAAGCTTGTACTTTCTAAATACCAAAATGGTGATGGTCCATCAAAAATATTTGCTGATATTAACGGTGTCATTGGGTTTCGTACAATAAATGGGTGGTGTCAAATGATAGGAGAGACAGGCTCTATCGAGTTGAAATGTCCATCAGGTGGTCCAAGATCAGTTCGAACAAATGCAAACATTCAAAAAATCAGAAGTTGTCTGAAACGTAAAAAGAGGATTTCATCTCAAAAATTAGCTAATGAACTCAATATCTCCAGAACCAGTGTTCAAAGAATACTTCAAAAGGATCTCAATTTGCAGGCATACAAACACAGAGTTGAACCACTGCTTACAAATGGTCAAAAAGTCAAGAGAATTAAATTTGCAAATTGGATAAGAAACCATTTTCGAAAAGAGCAAAAACTGAAAATTCTGTTTTCAGATGAAAATTTTTTTGAATTAAATGGTATTTACAATGCCCAAAATGATCGCATATGGTCCACTAATCGTAATAAAGCTGATAAAGATGGTGGAATTAAACAGAAACAAAAATTCCCTCAAAAGGTAATGGTTTGGTTGGGAGCTTGTTCAAAAGGTGTTACACCACTGGTTATTTTGGACAAAGACACAGTAAATCATGACTGGTATATAAAAAAAGTGTTGCCAGTGGCCTTGAAATATGGAAACAAGATGTTTAGTGATGATTGGGCATTTCAACAAGATGGAGCAACCTCACATACGCATCATTTAACTCAACAATGGTGTCATGATAATTTTCCTGCTTTTATTGACAAAAACCATTGGCCTCCAAATTCCCCCGATCTCAATCCTTTAGATTACTCAATATGGGATGAACTCGTTCACCAAATGAAATGGAATAAAATTAAACCAAATTAACATCAATTCAAGAACTTAAACAAGCTGTAAAAAACATTAGAGTAAATGTAGCTTTAGAAAGTTGTACTAGTTGGACCAATCGCTTATATCGTATGTCAAAAAAAAATGGAGACTATTTACATTAAATAAATCATTTCATTTTGTAGAGAATTTAATAATAAATCTTTTAAAAAAAAATCCACTGTTCTAGCTTAAAAAAGAACAAAGTTATAATAAAAATACTACCTCTGCCATTTATCTTGGGCCACCCGTTAAATTTTTTTTTTTTAATTTAATTCTTAAGATGGATACTTTTTAAATAACAGTGTAATGTAAAAACTTGATTTGAAATAAATTTAAATTTTTGAGAACAAAATAATTAAAACTACATGATATTTTATTGTTTTTATTAAAATTAAATTATTTAAAATAATTAAAATATTTCTTCCGGTAGATAGACTAATTTAATAACGAAAAAACCAAAGCTTTTTCATCTGATTACCCCGGACTTCACATGAAAGAAAATTTAATCAAAAAGTGTCCTACCCTTTTCCTTGCATGCACTCCTACGCTTTTGGGTGACCCATACTCACGTACATAACTTATGGATGACCTATGGGAACCGATTTCCAACCCTAAATATCGCTCTTAATAACTTGATATTAAGTGCGCAGAGTTGCACTCGTTAATAAGGTGTTTCAGCTTTACATCACTAGTTTCACAATGTACTTCTTAAAATAAACGTCAGTATATAAGTTATTTATGTATTATATTTGTATATATACTTACACTAATATATATTATATTAATATAAGTCTATAATATATTTATTAAGTATATAATCAAGTATATAAAGTATTATTCACTTGATAATAATTATATGGTGCATTCAGTTTAAATTAAAAAGCAGTTTCCTAATCTATACAAAAAATTGAATTAAAAGTTATGAAGTCATTACTGCTACTAATAGAAGGGAATGTTTACTATTTTCAAAACGCTTCATCCCAATGAGAATAGAAAAGTTTAATTAAAAAACTAAAAATAGATTGAGTTTTAAAAAATCAAAAGTTTAAATCTACAAGATTTTGTAAAAGCATAAGATTCTTTTGCTTTATTGTTTTTTTTTTCACACATCTTTTGTAAATAAAAGAAATATTCTTAATCTTTGTATTTTCTATTTTTAACTATTATTTATCTTTAATTTAAATTAAAAACGTTTCTGTTGTTTAGAATGTCAAGCTTTTTCATTTAACTCCAAAAGGGAAATAAAGTTACGTAGTCATCTTTTAGTTTAAATAATCGTCTTTTAGTTTAAATGGCGATATTTCATTGTTTTTATTTAATATCAATTTTACTATGTATAATTAATTTTCAAGTATACTTTTATTAGTACTACCCCATGCAATGTTTACATAGTTAATATGATAATGAACTAAAGAGTAATATAATTGAAATAAGGTTTGTTTGTTAAGAACATTTATTTTGTTTTTAAGATTATATTTAAGATTATTTATTTTGTTTTTAACTTTATTTCTGTTTGTTAAGATTTTTTCGAAATTTTTAATTGAAATTTTGTTTTGTTTATAATTTGTTAAGATGTTAATTTTTACTTTACAAATTACTTTTACAAATTTTTCCATTACACCCGGAAGGTCAACGAACCCATTGAAACATTTTGACCATAATTGAAACACAGTAAAAACATGTCATACAAGTCTATTGCAGTTAATACTTAAGTTCCTATTATCTATTAACTATTATCTATTAGTTACTTAATTGCTAACTTTACTAAAAACTTTTTACTGCCAACCCATTAATTAATGTTAAAGCTAGCACAGGAAAACTGAGGTTTTCTCAGCAAGGTTTGCTGGTGCTTCTGGTACAGTATTTTAAATAAAGTGCGCAGATTTTCAGATATTTTCTTTTCATTGCAGTCATGGCTTGTAAAACTTGCATGTCTATTGACTTTGAACCACAATTGAGTGTACCAGATAAAAAAAGTTTTGGTCAAAAATCTATGCTCTTCCTTATCATTTCGTAGAATAAAAAAAAAAATGAAATTTAAGATTAACTTTGTTTTTGTTAACTCTGTTAGGAGTATAGCCATCCACAACAAATTTTTTTTTTCTTAACATATCAACCTGAATTCAAATGCAAAAAAAACCAACATTATTTTCTTAAAATATTTTCTTTCAATTTCATGAAAATCAACGCCACAAAGTATTTTCCTATTTTTCCAATTTTTAATTTAAGTAAAATTTTTTGTTAGCTAAATTTTTTCATTAATTCTAACCCTGTTGGAGTTACGGTAAAAAATGTAAGTGTTAACTTTGTAAACAACAAATATGTTAAGAAAAAACGCCAAAAACTTTTCAAAATTCACATTTTGCAAATTAAAAATGTGTTAGTACACTATATACAAACTAAACGTCTTTACTTAAAACTTTTAATATGTCTGCCCATAATTTTAATAACAAAAGTTCAGCTTTTAATAAAACTTTTAATAAAATTTTTTTAAAAACCCAAGCATCCATTGATTCATTACAACTGCATCCATTGTTTAATTACAACATTCATGTTGTTAAAAGTCTCTAGTTGTGACATAAACTGAAGCGCTTAATGGAATGCAAATGTTTTTTTATAACCAACACAGACAAAATATAAAAGAGAAAATATAAGCTAATTATGTAAACTTAATCGTTAAAAAAACTATGCAGTGAGCTAACACATGTTATTAAAAACAGATATTTTTTGACACAAAATACAATGCAGGTATGTTATAATTTTTAGTTTGTTGACAAAATTATAGCTGAGATCTGGTCTAATGTCTAGATTGAAAAATTTCCTCTGATTGCAGATTTTTTTGCCCCTAAAAAATCTAAAATCTTTCTTAGTACTTTGAAACCAAGGATAACATTAGTTACGCTGATCATGTCTTTTTTTTTTTTTTTATGAATTTTTAGCAAGTTTTTTTTTTTTTTATATAGATATGTATTTTTAAAACAAATTCTCTCCATATAATTTTTTTAAATATATATATTTTTTTGTTGATGCAACTCCCTCTCTTAAAACTATAGCTCTAAAACACAAACTCAAGAAACTCAAACAAGACCACTGCACAAATAAACATATTGAGCAAAGTATTACTAGTGATATAATTGGGCCTTGGTCCAAATTTTCAGTTTCAAAACAAATCAAGGATAACTTCTGGTATTACATCACTGTAATACAATTTATACTTACAACAAAAACCACCAAAATAACTAAAATTGGTCACATTTTTTACCTACATTTTAGGATTTACCTTTATTTTTGATCAAACAAAAGGATATTAAAACCTTATGGCTACAAATCATTTTGGAATATACTTAATGTAAAGTAATTTTAAAAATATATATAATTACCTTTGTTGGCAGAAAATCTTGAAGTTATTTCTGTTGAACATGGAGTTTCTAAATGATTCAATTTAAAAGCTTCAAAAAAATTTTTTTTCGTGAGCGCAAAAGAACACAAAACTTACAAAAGAATAAAAGTAAAAAACAATGTTCTAAACAATCTTCTATTACAAGCAATAACAATCTTCTATTACAAGCAATAACAATCTTCTATTACAAGCAATAACAATCTTCTATTACAAGCAATAACAATCTTCTATTACATGCAATAACAATCTTCTATTACAAGCAATAACAATCTTCTATTACAAGCAATAACAATCTTCTATTACATGCAATAACAATCTTCTATTACAAGCAATAACAATCTTCTATTACAAGCAATAACAATCTTCTATTACAAGCAATAACAACCTTCTATTACATGCAATAACAATCTTCTATTACAAGCAATAACAACCTTCTATTACAAGCAAAAACAATCGCCTATTACAAGCAATAACAATCTTCTATTTTCATTTAAAGAACATTAATTAACAATAATTATATTAACTATTATTGATAATATTATTAGCCATTTTCGTTTGAAGAGCATTAATTAAAATTTTAATTACAAACCAATTTCAAAAAAGCTACACTATTTTTTTAACAATATTTTGTAGTACTGCTAATAACGTAGTGAAACTTTTACAAATAATCAAAATTTTTTTTTGTTCTTTAGTAAGTAATATTAATGTTAGTTTACTCCAAACACTTAAATATTTCATTTATAACTTTGATGTTTATAAGACTTGATAAGGTTTTTTAAGGTTATGCTTACTATTATTACATTTAAAATAAATTAAGTGATGGCTTTGAATAAAATTGAAACCTACATAACCAAAATGCAAAGGAGGAAACTAAAAGTTTTTGATAAAGACAAAAATGTTAAAATCTGATTTTATTTAATGCAATTTTTTTCAAACGTAAGATACTGTCTTAGAGTTAACAACCTGATAAAAACCAAATTAATACCAACATTCAGCATTCAACCTAACATCGACAGTTGAATGTAATTGCCTAAAATACAATATTTATAAAAAATTTAGAAAAATGACAATTCAGAAACTTCCATGCAATCATTTTTAAATTTTATCTAAAACAACCAAGTAAAATTAAAACTGATCCATTTACTTTTTTTACCTTACATTTAAAGCTTTACCTTTACTTTTTAAGCAAACAAAAGGTTATTAAAACCTGATTACTATAATTCATTTTGGAATATACTAAATGTAAAGTAATTGAAAAAAAAACACATAATTACCGTTGTTTGCAGAAAATCTTGAAGTTACTTCTGGTAAACCTGGAGTTTCTAAATGATTAAATTTAAATGTTTCAAAAAAAAAATTTTTTGTGAGCACAAAAGAACACAAAACTTACAAAAGAATAAAACTAAAAAACAATGTCCTAAACAATCTTCTATTACAAGCAATAAAAATCTTCAATTACAAGCAATAACAATCTTCTATTACAAGCAATATAAATTCTTTCTTCAAAAATGTATGCTCTTCCTTTGCATTTCATAGAATTAAAAAAATGACACTTGAGATGAAATTTCTTATTGTAAACTTTGTTACGAGTAACAAAAAATCCACAAAAAAATTTTTTTATTACTCAAAATTTTATTAACATTACAACTTGAACTCAAATGCAAAAAAAAAGCTACGTTATTTTCTTATGAACCAAGAATTTTTTCTTTCACTTTCATTAACATGAAAATAAATGCCACTAAACATGTTTTCCTACAAATTTTAACAAATTAAACTAAAATTTTTTGTTATGATATTCATTAGCTAGATTTTTTCATTTATTCAAACCCTGTTGGAGTTCGTGCAAAAAATGTATCTGTTAATTTTGTAAACAACAAAAATGATAAAAAAAAGCCAGAACATTGGAAAATTCACATTCTGCTAATTAAAAATTTGGAAATGCTTGAACTAAGGATCTTTATTTAAAACTTTAAATATGTCTGCACACAATTTTAACGACCAAAAACTCAGTTTTTAATAAAACTTCAGAATAAACAAAACTTTTTGGATTTTAGTGAAGGACAATTTAACCAAATCATTCTATAACTGTTTCTTATGAAGCATTTAGTGTTTTTGTAACTGACATGCATTTTTGTCATTATACTATTTTTTCGTATTCTGTAATCGCTTAGGATTTATTTACAAGCTATAGCAATCTTCTATTACAAGCAATAACAATTTTCTATTACAAGCAATAAAAATCTTCTATTACAAGTATTACATATTACAAGCAATAACATCTTCATTTAAAGAACAATTAAACTTTATTAACAAACTGACTTCAAAAAAGCAACGCTATTTTTGTAACAATATTTTGTAGCTAATGACGTAGTAAAACTTTTTCAACAAATCAAAAGTTTTTATTTATTTATTAGTAAATAATATTTATGTTACTTTACTCTACACACTTAAATATTTCATTTATAACTTTGATGTTTATAAGATTTGATAAGGTTTTTTAAGGTCATGCTTACTAATATTACATAAAAATAAATTAAGTGATGGCTTTGAATAAAATTGAAACCTACATAACCTAAATGCAAAGGAGGAAACTAAAAGTTCTCGATAAAGACAAAAATGATAAAATCTGATTTTATTTAATGCTAATCTTTTTCAAACGTAAGATACTGTCTCAAAACAACCTGACAAAAATCAAATTGATACCAACATTCAGCATTCAACCTAACATTGAGTGTTGAATGTAATTGCCTAAAATACAAAATTTGTAGTTGTCAAGAATTGAAAACGCCGTTTTGCAAAAGTAACAGAAATATATCACTAGAATTTATTTCTGTTACTTTTGCAAAACCGCAGGCATCAAAGAATAGAGTAACATGAAAACAGCAAATATCGAAAAACAATCATGTTTTTAGATATTTTATGTTTTTATGTATGTTGTTTTTTCAAGAAAAAAATATTTTACCATAAAAGTTATCAGCAAGTTCATGAAGAAAAAAGTGCTGGAGAGAGTAAATAAAATTTTAAAATTAATCGGTAAATGTTTTAGCTATTGGTCAAAAAATGCTGCTGCTAATTAAACAATACAATTGATAATGGAAAAATCTCAGATATATTATTTATTTTGTCTCAATTTGACTTAATATTTATTTAAGAATACATATCTTGTCTAAATTTGATTGCATAAATAAATTATATTGATGCGCTTATAATGCGTATAATTTGACATATAAAGAGAGAGAAAATTTGATTACCCTACCAAAAATAACAAATTTTGTTTTAGAAAAAAAACTGCTGGGTGATTAAAATTATCCATTAACTTTTATCAGATTTGCAATATTTAATGGTAATTTTACCATATATGCATTTTTAAAACTACCACAATAAAATAAATTACCGCAAAACAAGTTTATTTTACTATTTACAAAAAACAAATTTTGTAAATGTATATCTTGTGAAATGTCTATTTTGTTTCAATTTTTTTTTTTTTAATAATATTGAATAAATAACTTTTTTTATTATAATTTAACATAAATTAATTTCTTTCTTTTCTTGACATTTGTATAAATGAATTAAAATATGTTTTTTTTTTTTCATTATGATTTAAAATTTGAAAAAAAATTTTACTTTTAAAAAGTTATTAGCAATCAAAAAGTATTAATTGTTGCGAAGAAAAAAACTCAAGTAAATTACTGTACTTAAAGCACCTTTTTTTTGTGACAAAGATTTAAGTTTTCAAGTATCATTTATTAAAAAATATGTACTATTGCGGTTTCACTTGCCTTGAGACAATAAAGAAAAACATACGCTTTATAAATATTTTTGATGCAAGTTATAACTTTGATGCAAATTATAATAAGGAACTTAATTTTTTGTAAAAAAAGGAAAAAAGGGAAGAAACTCTGAGAGAAAAAAAACAACTAATCGTTTCTAATTTAAATAACTTTCTTAATCAAAATTCTTTCTTAATCATAAGGAAACTTCGTTTTTCACTTTTTTTGATATTGCGCAATCTGTTATTTATATAATGCTAATGAAACTATTATAAAATATTATTTTTCTAAACTATTATTTTTTGCAAAATAAAACTTATAAATATAAACGAAATCATTGCAAGAGCTATATTGCTTTAAGTGTAATTGCAAGAGCTATATTGCTTCAAGCAAAAAAATTAATAATAGTTATAAAAAAAATAAACTCTTTATAAGATGTCATTTAAAGATTGTAATAATTAATGTTTTTTTTCGATTAGCTAAAAAAACATTATGTTATAAAACCATTATAACAAAGAAACAAAATTTTAAAATATCAAAAGTGGCACAAATATAAAATAAAATTTAACATGTACTATTTTTTTGTCATTAATTTTTTTGTTTTGTTTTTTATTTATTTTTTAAATTTTTTAATTATTTTTGTTATTGTTTGCTATGAGAAATTGACTGAATAAATATTCTTGCTCTTGCGAGAACAAAAAATTTTTTGTTAAGTTTTCAAAAGATGAAATGGGTAAAAAATGAAAAAGAAATAAGTTGTGTCAATCATTCATGAACAATTTGGTGACACATTCTGTCTACAATGTTCACGGTCTTCTCATATCACTAATGAAGTTGAATAATTTAAAAGTAGTTTGGACTAGATTTCTTGCTACTAGTTAGAATTTTTTGCAATTAGTTGCTATTGCATTATGGATTATACTAAATGTAAAGTAATTAAAAAAATATATATAATTACCTTTGTTTGCAGGAAATCTTGAAGTTATTTCAGGTGAACCTGGAGCTTCTAAATAAATCAATTTGAAAGTTTCACAAAATCTTGAAGTTATTTCTGGTGAACCTGGAGTTTCTAAATGATTCAATTTAAATGTTTCAAAAAAAAAAATTTTGTTAGCACGAAAGAACACAAAACTTACAAAAGAATAAAACTAAAAATCAATCTTCTAAACAATTTTCTATTACAAGCAATAACAATCTTCTATTACAAGCAATAACAATCTTCTATTACAAGCAATAAAAATTCTTTCTTCAAAATTGTATGCTCTTCCTTTGCATTTCATAGAATTAAAAAAATGACACTTGATATGAAATTTCTTATTGTAAACTTTGTTACAAGTAACAAAAAATCCGCAAAAATTTTTTTTTATTACTCAAAATTTTAATGACAATATAACTTGAACTCAAATGCAAAAAAAAAGCTACATTATTTTCTAATGAACCAAGAATTTTTTTTTTTACTTTCATTATCATTAAAATCAAGGCTACTAAACATGTTTTCCTACATTTTTTAACAGATTAAACTAAAATTTTTTATTATGATATTCATTAGCTAGATTTTTTCATTTATTCAAACCCTGTTAGAGTTACTGTAAAAAGTGTATCTGTTAACTTCGTAAACAACAAAAATGTTAAAAAAAACCCCGCCAAAACATTAGAAAATTCACATTTTGCTAATTAAAAATTTGAAAATGTTTGAACTAAGGATCTTTATTTAAAACTTTAAATATGTCTGCACACAATTTTAACAACAAAAACTCAGTTTTTAATAAAACTTCAGAATAAACAAAACTTTTTGGATTTTAGTGAAGGACAATTTAACCAAATCATTCTATAACTGTTTCTTATGAAGCATTTAGTGTCATTATACTATTTTTTCGTACTTTGTATTCACTTAGGATGTGTTTTGTTTTTTTCTTTTCAAAATTAATTTAAAAAAAATTTTGATGAGTTTTTTTTAATAATTATATTTGTGAATCTTTTGTTTGAAACAGGTATGCTTTCCAAGCTGAATCCTTCATTTAATTACAACTTGCATGTTGTAAAAAGTCTCCAGTTGTGACATAAACTGAAGCGCTTAATTTAATGTAAATATTTTTTTTTAACTACCGCAGACAAAATTTAAAAGACACAATGTAAGCTAGTTATGTTTAACCTAATCGTTAAAAAACTCTGCAGTGAGCAAACAAATGTTATTAGAAACAGATACTTTTTAACACAAATTACAATGCAGGTATGTTATAACTTTGTTAACAATCTTCTATTACAAGTAATATCAGTCTTCTATTACAAGCAATAACAATCTTTTATTACAAGCAATAACAATCTTTTATTACAAGCAATAACAATTTTTATTTAAAGAACACAAATTTTTATTTACGTTCTTAAAGAACATAACTTTTTATTAACAAATTGACTTCGAAAAAGCTACGCAATTTTTCAACAATATTTTGTAGTACCGCTAATAACGTAGTGAAACTTATTCAACCAAATAAAAAATTTTACTTACTCATTAGTAAATAATATTAATGTTAGTTTACTCCAAACACTTAAATATTTTATTTACAACTTTGATGTTTGTAAGATTTGATAAGGTATTTTAAGGTTATACTTTCTAATATTACATAAAAATAAATTAAGTTGTGGTTTAGAACAAAATTGAAACCTACATAACTTAAATGCAAAGGAGGAAACTAAAAGTTCTTGATAAAGATAAAAATGATAAAATCTGATTTTATTTAATGCTACTCTTTTTCAAACGTAAGATACTGTCTCAAAGTAAACAACCTAACAAAAATCAAATTGATACCAACAATCAGTATTTGACACCAATCCTGATTTCAACCTAACATTGAGAGTTGAATGTCATTGCCTACAAAACAATATTTACAAAAATAGATACAACTGTAGCAGATCTAAATTTAGAAAAATGACAATTCAAAAACTTTCTTGCAACCCTTTCTAAATTTAACCTCATACAACCAAGTAAAAGTAAAATTGATTTACTATTAACAAATGAACATCAGGTATTTTTTTTGGAAACAATAATTTTAGAAAGAATCGAGCACTATGTTGTCAAGAATTGAAAACGCGGTTTTCAAAAAGTAACAGAAATAAATTTCTAGAATTTATTTTTGTTACTTTTGCAAAACCGCAAGCATCAAAGAATAGAGTAACAAAAAAACAGGAAATATCGAAAAACATTCATAGCTCTTGTTGCTCTCTTAAGAAATATAAAATTTGTTACCAACAAGTTCATAAAAAAAAAAAGTGCTGTAGAGTGTAATTAAAATTCTAAAATTATTCGTTAAATGTTTTAGCTATTGGTCAAAAAATGCTGCTGCTAATTAAACAATACAATTTATTATGGAAAAGTCTATGGAAAAGATATATTATTTATTTTGTCTAAATATGACCCAATATTTATTCAAGATTTTTTATCAAGTCTTAATTTGACTCTATTTATTTAAAATTATTCATCTTGTCTAAATTTGACCTAATAGTAAAATATATTGATGCACTTATAATGCATATAATTTGACTCAATTTAATAATTGTAAGATGTCACAGAAAAAGTTCATTAGTGACTGAATCTCAACCATTCAAATTATCAATCTTTACTAGATAATTGTCATGTTTACCTGGGGTAATAATAAGTTGAAAAAAAAGTATTGAAATTACTATTGTAAGAAAACATCAGTAATTAGTTTTTGAGTAGCTTGAGCACCTTAGTCCACCTCTTTTAGAACAATCTTACTATATTATTGTCTTGAAGAGCATCATCAATCTTAAGATGTACAACATTTTCCTAGTTTATTATCAGTGGCATGGTGGCCCCAGAGGCTATGCAGGAATTATGTAAAGTATTTATAACTCCTGGATTATTTATTGTTCAGCTATTAAACAATATAAAAATACTTTCAACACAATATACTGTTTTAGGAAATAAGCTGTTGGGTGATAAAAATTATCCATTAACTTTTCTTTCATTCTCAAAAATTATTCATATGTTGATTTTGCCATAAAGGCAGTTGATAGAACCAACTTATGGATTTTACTATATTCATATATGGATAACCACTACATAAATAGGCATTTTTAGAAAAATCCTGCATGGGCTTTTCGGAGCCAGCAATTGGCAATAGCACTCTACTGTTTACCATTGACAATTTCCATGAAGTACAAAAGTATTATTATTAACAACCAAACATTTATGCCCTTAAAAAGATGAAATGGGTAAAAAATGAAAAAAGGATAAATTGTGTTAATCATTCATAAGTATTTTTAGAACACATACTGTGTCTACAATGTTTATTGTCTTCTGCATATCACTGAGAAAGTTGAATACTTTAAATGTAGTTTGGACTAGATTTCTTTCCTAGTTATTATTTTTTTGCAATTAGTTGTAAAGCAAGATTATTGACAAAATTGACAAAAAATTAGGAAGCGGCCGGATTTGAAATTTGGCCAGGGCCAGGTTTGATAAAATATAGCTGGGGGCAGGAAAAGTTTGTGACCAGGGCTGCATACATCCTAAGCCTTACCGGGAAGCGTGTGCGGTCACACGCCTTGTTCATCCATGTTTAAAGTAATTTTTTTAGACTAACTTACTACCGCAGTTCATATCTTTTAACTTATAAAGCATTTTAATAATTCGCTGCAAAAAGCTAAACTTATCTACTTAGAAAAAAAAAACACAAGCTTTAAAAAAGGAAACAAAAATGTAACGAAATATTAAGTTTAATTAAACAAACTAGAAGAATTAACAATTAAAAAAAGTAAATTAAAAAAAACTTTTTTAGAATATTTTTATACAACTTTTGTATTCTTTTTTTAAGAGTCATTGTTGAAAAAATCATTATCTTTCATAACAATTTAACAACATTTGAAAGATTTTTATCAGTCCACATAATTAAGAAACTAATTTGCTATGTACGATGAAACTATGAGAAACTTTGACTGATTTTTTTTCTTATGTTTATTCGTTTGTTATGTTCATTTCTTTTCGCTTTTAAAAAAGTTTTGCTATATTAGATATTTTTTCTCAATACTAATAATAGGAAAATAAAAAAATAAATTGTTTATTTGTAAAAAAAATTATTTGGTTAATAAATTTTGGTAATGACGGAATATGTTAAGCAAAAGAATAACATAGTTTATTTAATAAATGTATTTATCGCATTTGATGCATGTCTGAAATTGTTTCTTTTATATTGTCTTATTTCCAATGTTAATACAAATTACTAGAGATAATGAACATAGTTATCTGGAAAGAACTTTTTTTCTGACTTTACTCTTGAATCAGATGGCCATATTCTTCCTGTCATACCAGTTAAATAGATTAACCCATTAACATCCAAATCACACTTGCTTCCAATGCTAAAATTAATTCTCAATTAATTAATTCTACAGTAGTAAAAGTTCATTAATTGAGGATTAATTGTAGAATGTATTCAAGTAATTACATTTATTATTTCTATTTATTCTATTATTAGCTTATTGTTTTTTTCAAATCTCAAAGTTATAAAAAAAAAATACTCTTAAGAAAAAATTTGAATACACAAGCAAATGTGAAAATTATATTATTTTGTGAGAATATAGGTGGTAGTCATCATTCCTGATAAGTTTTGATAACAATGATATCAACGTTCTGATAACAATGGATTCAAATTTATAGAAGTAAGATTCCTCTAAAAAAAACCTCCAGACTTAAAATGTAAAAATTATTTCCATATAAGAACTGAAAACTAACCGGGTGTACAGTAAATTTAACACTTGAAACTTTTGGAAATGTATCTTCAAAAAAAGAAATACAGAAAAAATAATTTTGGGATGTTTTGTAGCTGCTGAGATATCTGAACTTAAACTTTCTATCAAATTAGGACTTTGGAAATCGGCCATTTTGAATTTGTTATATAACCAATATCTCTGAAAACAAATCTAAAAATGCTTTTTATTCTTTTTGAATAAAAGTTCTAAAATTAAATTCAAAGTTAATTAATTTTAAGTGGGGTCAAAAAAAAAGTAGTGGTCAAGTATTACTTCATTTTATGATGATGCAATCTTTATTTTAAGGTATTGAATACGTATGATGCAATTACATTTTATTACATTTGATAAATAAAAAACATTTTTATATTTAGATAAAATAAAAACAAGTATTTTAAAAGAACTAAAATGAGTAACATTGGAGTGAATGTAGAGATATTTACATATATTATGTTACATTTTGTTTTCTTTGGGCAATGAATTAATAATGAAATAATTTAATGATATATAATAAGATTACTTTTTTTTATTTATATTGCAAAAAAGAAAATTCATTAAAAAAAGTCTTTTTTTTATTTTTTTATTTGATTTCTTTTATTTTTTTAAATTTCTCCTGCATTTTACGGGTTTTCTTATTTTCTCTATAAAGACCCTATTAACAGATACGGAATGTTACAGATCTTTATTAAGTATGGAAAATCATGCGGACAAGAAATGCACATTCCTGGTAGGCCTGCAACCTAAAATAGTATAGGCCTAGATTGGACAATAAGGGTTGAAAAGACAGCCTGACCTGATCCAGGTAATCTAAAAAATGTAATATTGGAGTTTACTAAACCTTGATTGTCATAAAACTTTCGCTAACACCTTTTTCGCCCACCATTTTACTCAAATGGATGGCAAAAGAGTTATTTAAAGCTTCACTAAAGAAAAAAAAAAAAGGCTTTGAGATGTAAAATAACTTTAAATGACTATAGTTCTATAAGTTTTTATCATAAAAAGATGCATGTTACGAAACTAAACAAAAGTATTGTTGCGACTAGAAAGTGACCAGCGCCCCAGCCTAGACCATCGGCTTAAAGTGAGACTTTTTGAAAACCAGGCCTTGGCAAAATTATAAGACTTAGCAGAGATTAATAGCCGAGGCTAGAAAAGAAAAAAATAACATATATAATTATATATTATAACTCTATACTTACATTTACTACTTTTTTTAATTACTGGCTTATATTAATTTTTTTTTTAAACTCTAATTTACTTCAAACAAGGTTGCAAGTAACCACAATGAAAAGTTCAAAAAAATCGACAGACCAAGATTTATTTGGTGAAGCCATTAAGGAAAAAATTGCCAAATGAAACAGAAATGAAAAAAATAAACCTATTAACACCAAATAGTAAGACAATCCAACAAACAACAGCGCGTTAACTAAAGATGTCTAAAGATATCTTAGAAGAGTGTAAAAAATTACTAGAAATAAGATATCACAAGCACTTAAAACAAATGTCAAGAATTTTTATCAGAGAGAAGAATATTTTTGGATTTGTCCTGCTAAGAAAGAACTTGTTTCAGTTAAAATCAATGGTCAAAAATAACATATCCAAAAACAATTATTACTTGTAAATCTAAAAGAGCAACATTCAGAATTTCTAAAAACAGGAGAGAGAATAGGATTCTCAAAGTTTTATCAGCCTCGTCCAAAATGGTGCATAACAGTAAATAGTGCATCTGGTGTGCATTCAGTTTGTGTCTGTCAAAATTTTTTAATCTTTTTCTTTCTTTTAAAATTCAAAGTTGATTTCTTATGCAGTGCTCAGTCACATTGAATATAAAGAACTTTTATTAAAAACAGCATGTGACGTTAAGAATCGTAGCTGTATGCTTCATAGTCATGATGCTGCCCTAATGTACAGAACTTAAAACAGTATAAAAATGATATCTTCAATCAGCATGGTTTTGAATATAAGGATATAGTTGCTGTATAAAGTTAAAAAACGATTAAAAAAAGGTAAAAAAGGAGCTATTAGTTTATTAACTTTTGAACAGGAGTTTCTTGAAGAAATTGTTTCTACAATTGAAAATTTGCAATCACACCATTTTATTTTTAAGACAGTCCTTATTCTTTTGAATTTTAAAAGAAAATATTCAACAAAACCAAATTATTATTTTGCTTGATTTTGCAAAAAATTAGTTTAATAGCACACGAGGCAGTACAAGGATTTCATTGGAATAATAGCCAAGCAACACTATATCCGATCGTTATTTACTACAAAGAATCTGAAAATAAACTTAAACCAATAAACTATTGCATAATATCTGAATGTAAGCAATATGATGCTATTGCTGTTTTAGCTTGAGTTTTAGAAGATATAAAGATTGTTCTGCCAAATTTGACCTTATGTTTTTACTTTGGTGATGGTGCAGCTAGCCAATGCAAAAACTATATACCTCTTAGCAATCTATGTCATCATTTTTAAGACCATGGAATACGTCAGAGTGGCATTTTTTGCAATAAGTCACAGTAAAAGTCAATGTGATAGCATTGGTGGGACCGTAAAATGATTTGTAGCAAGGACTAGCCTGCAAAATAACCAAATATTATCTGTCAATGAAATGTTTAAATGGTGTACTGAAAATATAACAGGTATTAAATTCATAAGTTTTTCTGAAACTAAAAGAACAGATCATATAGAAAATGCTTAGCTAGATTACCGTCACACTAATTCTAAAAGATTGTCAGGAATGCAGTCACATGTTTTATTAATAATGGGAAGTTTGAAATGAAAAGTATATCAGGTGATACATATTTTGTAACAGTTAATGCGATTAATAATAAAGAAGGCTGGTCTTAGGATCGCATAGATGATTTGCATGCCGAAATATATCTTGCATGTATCTATGATAATGAGTGGTACTTTGGAATTTTACAAGAAATCGCAGATGATTCAGATATTTATACAAAATATATGCAACAAAATGGAGTAAACTTTAAATAGCCCAAGCGAGAAGACAAATCTTGTGTTCCCGTTGTAAATCTTTTAGCAAAAGTAAATACTCTAGTTGCACAATGTCAATCAGCAAGAAGATATCAAATTTTTGAGCAAGAATTTGAAGAAATACTATTAAATTTTGAAACATTTAAAAAAAATATTCAGATGTTTATTTTGAAAGCAAGATATATCATTTATTATTTTATTTTTAACATTATTTTATTGCAATTGAGATTTACTTTTTTGCTTTTTTTTAAGTTTCAAATTTATTCAAACATTGGAAAAATATAAGCTTCTATGTAAGGATATCTTTATTTTAAAATTTGGTTTTGTATTCCTTGTTTAAAAAGAATAAATCAACAAATTTTTACATTAAAATGTTCATTGGTTTTTAAGATATTGGCTACATAACAAATTCAAAATGGCCCATATGGATTTCAAAAATCCTATTTTGATAGAAAATTCAAGTCCAGATATCTTAGTAGCTACAAGACATCCCAAAATTATTTTTTATTCTTATATTGAAGATACATTCCTTAAAGTTTTAAGTAATAAATGTACTGGACAACCAGTTTATTTTTAGTTCTTAAATGGATCTAACTTTAACATTTTAAGGCTGGAGGCTTTTATAGGTGGTTTTAATTCCTATAATTTTGAATTCAATGTTACAAAACATATTAGGAATGATGGTTACCACCTATATTATCACATAATAAAAAAATTTCACATTTATAATAACATAATAACATAATAACAAAAGTAACACAATATTAATAATGCAAATGAAAGCGAAACACTTGTGTGTTTTGCTTTCATTTGCATTATTAATATTAAAATTTTTTCTTTAAAGTGTTTTTTGTATATCTTTGAAGTCCAAGATGTCCAAAAATAACCATTTTTTTAATTTTTTTTGGAAAAAAACAATGAATTGCTCAAAATAAGCTAAGACATTAATTTTTTAAATTGCCATAATTTTAGAATGCTTCAGGATAATGAGTTGAAATTTTTAAGAAATTCTTTTTTCCATAAAATATACAGATGGTGGAAGTTTAAAAAAAATCTGAGATCATCTTATATGGAATGACCTTATACTATATAGGGTGTAAAGTATCCCATTGTGATAAAGTATCCAAAGTAGCATTTTCTTTAAAAGGATCCATACTAAATGGAACTAATAAAAACTACATTTGTCCCATTTGTCTAAACAATTGTTACTGTTATACAAGTTCGCAAAACAATTTGCCATACCTAAATCTTTCTCATAATAAACTCAAGCTTAAATGATGCAAATAAGTTCTTACATATTTCACAACATGAAACACTAATCATAAAATTTTTTTTAAATTTGAATTCTATAATCTTGCTTATACCAATATATCAACTTTGACATTCTATATTGATGACCTTAGATTTCTGCTAGCCCTTTTGAAAAACCAAAAATGATTGCAATATTTGAGATTCATTTATAGCGAAATGGCCCCAGACAAAAATTCATTAGAAAATGAGAAAACTATAAAAATTTGATAGAGAATTTTTTTTTAACGTTTCAGGCAGGTTTCAATAATGCCATTCTTTATGTTAAATAACATGGATTTGCTAAAGTAATGTTTTGCAATCCACTGCTCTTCTAGGCATTTAACAGTTTTGCAGACCAGGAATGGGTATTTTTAACATTATGCTACCATCAAGAAAAAAAACTTTATTACATGAAATAACAAAAACAACTCATAAATTTGTAATTAATGATTTGCTTCCTAAAGTTCCATCATATTTACTTTCTTGGATTTCAATTCACTAAGAATACTTTCTTTGTAGATTATAACTCTTTTCAAGATATTACATTTTGATAAGATTGTAATTTTTTTTTTCTGCTTTAAATGCAAAATTATCAGCATCTTTATCAAGCTCAATAATAGTCTTTTACATAGCGACAACTTTAAAATTTATTTCTTGAAAAAATCTCTTTTTCATTCATCTCCTTGTTCAATTTCAGAAAAAATCATCTTTATCAATAATAGTTTTTTCCAAAGAGTCGACTTCAGTATTTATTTCTTGAAAACTTTAATCTCTTTTTCATTCTTCTCCTTGCTTAATTTCTGAAAAAACTGAAATATTACATTTGTGCAATAGTATATATAATAATATAGTTGTTTAACAACATAGCAATAAAAAAAACTGAAATATTACATTTGTGCAATAGTATATATAATAACATAGTTATATAACAACATAGCAATATTGCTATTAATTTGATTTATTTGTTCTTAACTTTTAGTTATTTAGCAAACATGTTTCTTAAATCATATTTATTTGAATTAAGAGAAGATCTGTCTTAAAATAACAAATACTTCGGCATTTGAAAACTGTGAGGTTCAATGTTTTTACTTTTTTATTTTCATATACTTTAATAATAGCTTACTATTTTAATTTCTTTATGATTTTTTTAAAATCCTTTAAGATGCTGAATAGCTACCATCAAATGGCAACCGATAAGCCACCAAAAAACTTATAGTAAAGCGCACAAATTAACAAGGAGGTTACCGGTCAACAACCGCCTGGAATGTCCAAAATTGCAGCTTTGACCTCTCAAAATAACAAAATAACGAGGGTTTACCGGTCAACGACTGTCTGGAATGTGCAAAACTGATGTTTTGACCTCTAAACATAAAGTTTTAGAAAAATGTTTTTACAAACAACAAAGATGTAATTAGAAAATGCTAAAAATTTTTAAAAAACTATAATATTTTAGACTGAAATATTTTGAAAAAGCATCCAAAAAATACTTACGATTTATTTAAGCTAATACAAAGCAGATTTGAAAAAAAAAACTTTCTTCGCTTGAAAAAATCTGTTTTAAAATCCAGAAATAATTCACTTAATTGTCGTCAGCAGTTACGACAAAATTGAAAAAAGAAAGTTTGATATAAAGCCCTCATACTCTTCAGGTGGATTTAGCATCCACCAAATCCAGATAATGAAGTTAATAAAAAATAAAAAGTTGGAAATTATAAGGAAGTTGTAATAAAATTTGTAGATAATTCCAATATGAATCAAAGATAACAAATTTCAAAAAAATGAACTATTGGATGAATAATTGATCATTATTGTCTAAAAGTTCAAATAAATTTTTGATACATATTTTATGTAATTTTACTAAACTGATTAACTGATTAAACCTTTTTTAAAGTGTCAATCCAATATTTAACATTTGTTATATAAAGTTGACTTTCTGTGTTCTTGATTTTAACCTTTAAGAAATGATATATTGAGTTTTTTTTTTCAGAACATGGTAAAATTTTACTAAAATACTTTAATGATTTAAGCTACAGAGTAAAAATAATCAGTGCAAACTTGTTATTTTTATGCTTTTGTCAAATTCTTGATTTTAAAAAATCACAGGAAAAATCTTTCCAAAAACTTTCTCAACTCATTTCATGATTATTTTTTTACAATTGCAAGAAATCTTTACATAACATAACTGTAACATCCACCTTGAAAACCAAAATCCTAACTCCTTCTATATAATCCTTAGAAAAAGCACTGGGCTAAATAGTATTTTATTACAAATATTTATACTTGCATAGAAAGAACTAAGCTATCTTTTGAGCATTTTAATTAAACAAATCATTTTGAATTCAGAGACTATCCTGACAAAATTTACTTTTAAAATTGCTGAAGTTGTCCCTATTATCACAAATGGCTCCCAACTAGATGATTGTAAGCTTTTTAAATCAATCTAATACTCTTCCTATTTAATCTAATAGCTTTCAATTTGGTTTTCATAAAATGCATTGTACAAATCAAGCACTCATAAACATAACTGTGACAAATATGTGAAGCTCTTGATTAAAAACTAGTAGAGTACTTTTTGATTTCCATAAAGTGTTTGATACTGTTGACCATATAATTCTGTTGTCTAAATTGAATTATTAGGATGTCAGAAGAGTTGCACTTAAATTGTTTGAATTGTATCTCTACAAGAATTCTTAGTTCGGAAGCATTGGTTAAATCTTGGGTTCTCTTCTTTTCCTCATTTTTATGAATGATTAAAACATATGTATAAAACTTAGAGATTTACTTATTGTAAGTAAATCTCTAAGAAAATTCCATAAAAATCCTAACCATGACCTTGCATGTTTGGTTCAATTTTTTAAATCTCCATTTATTAGGTTTTTAATTTGAGATGTATTTATCTCCAAAAATGGAGATATAATACTCAAATTAAAACCTCAAATTAAAAACATAATAAATATCAAAAAAAATCTAAACAAATAATTCTTTTCCAGCCAAGTTTCCAGTTTTAATCCGGACTTATTGTATTATATATTTTATAAAAGTAAGTAAAGATAAATTCAACTACTTCTTAAACTTTGCAGTTGTATGAGATATCATTCATGATAACATGCCAATTGCTCTTAATAGCTATTTTAAAATCACAAATGATATTCAGTACTACAAACTTAGATTGGTATCTTGTTATAATCTAGCTGTTTATCTAAATTATAAATGTTTTTAGATTTACAATAATTTCAAACCTATTCCATTTCTTATTTTGAGTGTTTTTTCAAAAAATTGTGACAAACCCAAATCTTTTTGGAATATTTGGAGGTCATTACTTTTATCGCAATAAAAATTTCATAAAAGTAACTGAAAAATGAATAAACTGTTTGGTAGAGAATTGAATAAGGAATCTTTTAGAGAAATAATAAAATTGCATAAGAAATAACACAGTTAAAGGCAAATAAACAGAACAAGCAACAAAACTAAACATGTAAAAATGAATGTATAAAAAAAAAAGTTAAATATTTAATAAAAAAAGGGATAACATAAAAATAAAATTTTCATAAAAAATGTTATAAATTTAGGATTTTTAATTTTATAGATACATAGATACTAAGTACAAAATCAATTTAAATAGATATGACAAAAAAATTTAACATAAAAAAAAAGTTTTAATGAATATTATTTTTACAACACTGTAACACAAAAAATAGTAACATTTAAAATGTTTTGTGCTACAAAACATTTTAGAATATAGTTAATATTAAGTAATTTTAAATATATCAAACATAACAGTTACCTTTCTTAGCGGAAACTCTGTTAGAACTTTCTTGTGAACAAGAAGTTTCTAAACGATTCAATTTTATTTTCAACTTTTTAATTTCAAAAAAATAATTTTTGAGCAAAAAAACATGATTAAAGTACAAATACAAAAAACAAAGTACAAGACTAGCAAATCTTCTACCACTAGCAGTAAACAAATAATAATTGACAAAAACTAGGGCTGAAATTTTCAAATTTTTTTTTTTTCAATGAACACACATACTTTTATAAAATTCATTTCTTTGTTTTAAAATATGTGTTTTATCATTGTAGTATTTCGGTATACTTTAAATATTTCAACCAATAATATAAAATAATAAAGACCCACAAGCCAAAAAAAAACAACATCAATTTTAAAAAAGATAAGAAGTTTCTTTTGTATAAAGATTGCTAAGAAACATTTTCATAAAAAGTACATGTTTTAAATGCACTAGCTGCACTAGATTATAATAACTGATCTAAAAATGATATTAGAAAACAAATATATAAATATAAATATAAAATATAAATATAATATATTAGAAAACATATACATAAATATAAAATATACATAAATATAAAAGTTGTCCTTGATGGACAGCACTCTTACTCATATTCTGTAACTTTTGAGGTTCCTCAAGGTTCAATCCCTATACTCTATTAATTAATGGCCCTATATTCTTTTTAATTTACATTAACGATCTTCCAGATATTCTCATATCTAAGGTGGCATTGTTCGCTGATGATATTACCATTTATTTTTGTCATGATTAGAAGCCAACACTCTCAGATTGTTTGGAGGGGGCATTTGAGCTAAATAAGAATCTCACTTCTGCTACAGCATGGGGCTCACAGTGGCTGGTGAACTTTAATTCAGATAAAACTCAATTTAGATCTTCCTATATTTATGAACGGTAATGTACTTGATGAGTCATCAACGTTGCAAAATTAGCATCTGCTAAGGTTGCATCTCTATATCGAGCTCGACCCTTTTTTTACTCCAGATTCTATTCTACCCTCAAATCCAGCCTTGTATGAAATACTGTTGACATATTTGAGGCAGATCTTCTAATGATGCCCTTTCTCTTTTAAACAAGGTGCAAAATCGGATTGTAAACATAGTTAGACCTGCTCTTGCAGCCAACCTCCAACCATTATCTTATTATCATAATGTTGCTTTTCTTTCTCTTTTCTACAAATTCTATAATGGGCACTGCTCTAATGAGCTAGCGTCTCCTGTGCCATCTTCTAAAATTCATTTGTGTGTTTTTTTCGTCATTTAATTAGGTCTCATCCTATTTCTGTGACTGTTCCTAAATGCTCTAAAAAATCTTATTTGTCTGGTTTTTTTCCTTGAACATCTGTTCTTTGGAGGCCTTAGATGTAAGACCTTGCTAATTATTAATAATAGAGAGAAGATCGGATAGTAGTCAAGATTCAGTTGAGCACTTATTAAATAGTTTACAGAAAACTGAAGAGAAATGATGGAACATTTTTTTTGTAAGACTATGACTGGAATGTTGTTTGAAACACAAGCCACAGAAGAGTTTAACTTAGATATGACTTTAGCAACAGAAGCTGGAGTGATTTGAATGTCCAACAATGGGTTAACCTGTTTAACTGGAATGACAGGAAGAATTTTATTAGAACTGAAAAAAGTTTTTTTTAAATAGTTCTCTCTGATCCTTAAGAGAGGTAATAAGACCAGTCCCATGAATTAGAGATGAAATGTTACACTTACCTTTGCTAATGACGCTCTAGTAGATTTTTCAATAGTCTCTAGAATCTCTAACTACTGAGGTAAGATAAAAGATTTAGTAAACTGGGAATAACGGAGCTCAGCATAAATTTTCATTTCAATGGAAAGATTAAATTATTTTTTGCTTTTTTTAAAAAAAATTCAAAAATCATTAGTCATTTTTTCAACAAAATAATTTAACTATTTGAGTGTATTAACTTAAATGATTTATATATAAAGTTTGTTAAAGAGAATATAGCTGTCTAAAAAAGTGTTTGCTTATAAAATTGAAACTTTTGAAAAAATAGATTATTTATATTATACTGAGATAAAATAAAAGATTTAGAAAACTGGAAATAATGGGAATAAACATTTATGATTAAAGGAAAGTTGAATTTTTTTGAGTAAAACAAAATAATAAACACATACCAAGAAAAACTAACTTTGTAGTTTCTCTCCAAGCTTGCCATCTCCATATAAGCGCGCTGATTCAAGTCTTTAAAATATATGCTACAATCTACAGATTTTATTTTAGCACATTTCTTTATTAGGCAAATTAATTTCTTAATTTTTTAAATCAATATTAATTGTATTTGTTTCATTTGTTATTTAAAATAAGCGTTCATCATCAATTATATGACTTTCCTATAAAAATTATAGGAAGCTAAACATAAGAATGTCTTTTAATAGACCGCGAGAACCAAATAAAATTAAAAATTTAATGATACACTCTTACATATAATGAATATATAAAAAAGACATTGATAATTTTATTATTTATACTGAATTTTTTATCTTTTATGTAAACAATGTGAACTTTTTTTCTGGTTTATCTAAGCTGTTTATTGCTATGACGTTTTTGTTTCCCTATCGAAATGACATTTTAAAAATTCTTAAATTTTTGATTAATAAATAATTTTGACAAACGACATCGTTTATTAAAGATATTTGTAGAATGCTATAATTTTTAGTTAGAAAGTATTGATATTATGTCGATTTAGTGCAAATTTTGATGATTTGCATGTGAATATAAAACTAATTTTGTATTTTGCATTTGGATTTTGATAACTAACTGATTAAAATATCGGCAACTCCATACTGATTCGAACCTCTTAGAAAAAGACAAATATAACCTGTATGGATAAAAAAGGCTATAAATATAAACTATAAATAGTTGACAATAGGTGTAAATGTGGATACTGTAAAACTATGGCACTTGAAAAAAAAAATTGCTTTAGTTACGTTAACATAAATGAAATAAATATTTTAGATCAACAAATATTCCTAAATAAGTAATATTCTTAAAAATATAAACTAATGGACGCAATATTAAAAAAAATAATAACAAACATTAACTTTTTCTACATTATGTCTTCACAAAGTAAAAAAAGTTTTTTTTTTTTAAAGATTAGAAATGTATAACAGAGCATAGATGCTTTTTTGACTTGTTGCATTGAATGTCACTGAAAATATATCCATATCCAAAACCATATCCTATATGGATATGAATGGCTAGTCTGAATGACAGGGAAAAAGCTTGTATGCCAGATTCATCTAAAGAAACCACTAATAAATATTTATATATATGAGCATTTCTGAAAACTTATGCAGGGAAAGAAAGTATTTATAACAAACAGCTTTTTGTTAATTAAAGCAATAAATAATATTTCATGTCAATAATTCAAGACAGATGGCAAAAAACATATATATATAATATTTCCCAATTTATATGTCACATTTTGCAACTATTTTACATTAAAAGCAGTCTTTTAAAATCAAAAAACTAACAAAATTGACAAAAAATTTTTAATAAATGATTTCAATTTTAAAATTGACTCGACAATACCTCACTTTTTTGCAACCTTTACCAATAATCATTCAATTTTTAAAAATAAAAAAAGCAATGCATGTTTTACAGGACAAATTTGATTAAATATATTCTTGCATGATTAACTTAGAACTCCGAGAAAAATTGTTAGATTTCATATTCAAATTCTACAGTGATGCTATATACTAAAACTCTTAGGAATTAAACGTGCTTGAATAAATCATAAAGATTGCAGCATATATTTTACTTTTGGATAACTGTTCAAATTGGTTGTTAAAACCAGGCCATAAAACAGCCTGACATGCACAACATTTGCATTTCTCAATTCCTATGTGACCTTCCTGCAATTTAGAAAAAAAATTTTTTGGCATACTAACTTTGTTAATCAGTTTTGATACATCAAGAGTCCATCAATTTTAATTTTTCCATCTTCAAAATTCCAATAAAGCTGAAGATTGCTGGACATTATTTACTTGAATTCCGCCATCCAGAAACTATACTTTCTTGCAATTGTTGTAAAAGTTCATCTTTCTAAGTTTTTTTTCTAAATTCTTCTAAATACTCTCTGTAGCTGGAATATGTTTACTTATTTTAATGTATATGTTCGCATATGTAACATAATGTTATTTATGTCATATGTTCAGATCATTTTCTGCAATTTTGTCATCGTTTGTAGGTTGAGAAACAAGTGCACAAGACATTGCATAAGCATCTGTAATTGACTTACCAGCAACATGCTCTGCGATAAATGAAAATCCTAACAACTTCATTCTTTATTGTTGAAATCTTGGTGACATATCAATAAAACAATAATAATAAACAATAAAATCAAATGCTCTATAGTATGACTTTCTGTCCATATCCATGTTAATTTTGAACCTAAAAGATCTTGCAAAGGTTGAGCTAGTTTAGCAAGTTATGAATTAAATTTTGATAACTATGTCTTGAAAACAATGCAAAGCTGTAATACTTGTTGGTTTCACTCCATCTGCTGAAATTTTATGTCCTATAAATTCCAACTAACTTTGATTAATTACGCACTTTTCTAAATTAAGGATAACTCCATGTTCTGCTAACTTGCTTAGTAAAGCAATTATATTTGCATTGCTAAGTAAAGGTATAGTAAATGTACACTTTAACAGACTTTCCAAATTCATGGTCAGTTGCCAATATCACGAGAGTGTCTAATTTAGCTATATATTTACACCCGTTTCCTTGTTGGGCCAATGTATGATCTACACTTTTTAATTCTTAGAATTAGCGTTTTGTATCTTTATTTAGTTGTATCAAATCAATACAAATATGAAGATGTCCATTAGATTTTTTCACAACTAGAATCGGATGAAACCAGTTCGTAGGTTGATCTACTACTTTATTAACACCAATCTGATTTAAACATTCCAGTTCTAACTTTAATGGTTCTAGAAGTGGGAATGCTACTCACTGTGGTGCTCCAATATAGTATAGTTTCACATTTACATGTACTTTAATATGTACAGGGTCACCTTTAATTGTTCCTAACTCATTAAATACTGAAAGAAACTGTTCTACCACGCTATTTTTTGTTATTTTAATCAAATCACACATAAATTTTTCAGGAATGTCTACTTTAGGGATGCTTTTTTAAACAGAATTTACATGTCAATGAATTTAAAAGTCTTTTATATTGCCAGTGTTCACAGTGTTCTGTGTCTGAAAATTAAATTTTGTTCTATAATTGTTGTCGGATCCAATCTACACTTTCACTTTTATTATTTCATAATTCACCACTTGTACTTTTTTGGAAGAACTTTTCAAAATGTAATTTTTCTTGTACTTATTCATATTGTATTGAAGATTTTAACTCTTGGGTCATTCCATATCAAATCACCTTATGGTCCCCAGGGTACCAGCTTAAATTTGCTTCAAACTTTGACCACATACAGCTTTTATGAAAAAAACACAATCCTGAATATTTCAGCTTGTTTGACCAAACCATTCAAAAGTTATAATTGAATTAATATTGATCAAAATCAGGAAAATTTGAGTATCTGGAGCTTACAGTAGATTTTTTCAATTTTTACCAGATTATAACTTTTTAAATAAAATAGATGATCACCTGAAACTTTAAAGGGTAATAGTTTTTCACACAAATAATTTATTTTTGCAGGTGTTTTTGACTGACTTTAAACAGTTTTTGAGTTCTTGTACCTCAAAGTTGCTAAATAATGCAATGTTAGAAAAAAATTTGGAAACAATAATGTGCTACAGTTCAATACCAACAGACAAGCTCTGCCAACTTTTTGTCACTTTTGTGTACTTAGAGTAACTACTTGTGGAAAAAATTAAAATTATGTGTTAAAAATTATTTTAGCACTTGTAGCAGCCTGTTAAAATATAACTTTTTTTTTAATATACAATAAACTACATTCACTTTGTAGGCATAGAAAGTAGTGTTAAAATAAATAATGAAACATATTGCTGGCAAGGTTCTATATATAAACAATCACCAAGAAAAAATTTAAAGACCTATACTCTATCTTATGAAATGATTGTAGCCCTAAGACTTAGTTGTATATTTTTATTTTTTCCCTAAATAAATATAATCAAATTTTTCCTAAAAACAAAATTATCAGTGTCTTAACCTAATTTATTTGATATGA
>NC_088921.1:10727500-10742500 GCF_038396675.1 Hydra vulgaris | reverse complement strand
ATGTTAAAAACTTTATGAGCACTGATTTCACAGTCTTTGTTTAACTTACAAATAATAATAAAAAACTAACTCACAAATGCGTATCACCAGATCAAAATATACAAGTAAACTGAAAATAATTATTGATGAGGCTAATTCTATTTGTTACCGCAAATATCAAGTATTATACATTTTATGGTTTTATCAAATGTTCCGCAATTTAATTATGCTATATTATAATCTAAAAAGTTGTTGTTTGTAACAGTAATTATATGTGTGTGGATACAAAAGTTGTACCGCACAAACTTGTTTACAGATTTACAAAATATTGGATCAGCACATGGTGAGGCTAATTCTATTTTCTCCGCTGTATATATATATATATATATATATATATATATATATATATATATACATATATATATATATATATATATGCTTCCTGATGGACCTACTGATGGGAAACATGCTGCTGAAGACAACTAAAATTAAATAAGTGTTTTTACTAATTTATTATTGCTCTGTTCTTTAAGAATATTAAGCACTCTATTTGTAGAATACACTAACATAATTTATATTTATATCAATATATATATATATATATATATATATATATATATATATATATATATATATATATATATATATATATATATATATATATATATTCATAAATATATATATAAATTATGTTAGTGTATTCTACAAACAGATTCTACTGCTCAATGTTCTTAAAGAACAGAGCAATAACAAATTAGTAAAACCACTTATCTAATTTTTTCTTTCTTTTACACAGTGTTATTCCATCAGTAGGTTCATCAGGAAGAATGTCTAAACATTAAAAAATTTTCAAATTATTGAAGTAGGCATAAGAATTTCTAAGCACATTTTTAAAGTTCACAGAGACTTTGAAGCAAGATCTGCAAAAAAATTTGAGCTGATAAATCTTTTTCAGCTTTCAAGGAGAATTATTAAAAATAAAAGATAACAGACATTATTTAAAAATAATTTTTTACTTGATTTCAATTCCATAACTAATTTGATTTAATAATAAATATAACAATAAACAAAAATCAGAGAAGATATAAAAAAAGATAATCTTGTAAATTGAAACTCTGGTAAAACTCTTATTATCTAAATATTGCTACTGCAATTAAAATTTACCTTTTATCTTACAGCATTTGAAGTAGGCATATATGATCTGAGTGATGGATTTAATATATGAATTGAATGATGGATTTGATATATGAATTGAGTGATGGATTTGATATATGAATTGAGTGATGGATTTGATATATGAATTGAGTGATGGATTTGATATATGAATTGAGTGATGGATTTGATATATGAATTAAGTAATGGATTTGATATATGAATTGAGTGATGGATTTGATATATGAATAGAGTGATGGATTTGATATATGAATTAAGTAATGGATTTGATATATGAATTGAGTGATGGATTTGATATATGAATAGAGTGATGGATTTGATATATGAATTGAGTGCATTGATTTTAAAGTGCTACAAGTGTTTTGTTTTAATGTTTTTGAAAAATTTTAAACATTTCTCTTAAAATCTAAAAAGTTGGAAACATAGATCTTTTAAAAGAAGATCCAAAAAAAATAACAAAAACAGATAAAACTGATAAATAAGATAGTAATAAGATAATGATCATAATAGATACAACATTAAATTAACAGATACAACAGATATGTGATAAAATAGATAATGATGATAGTTAATTAATAGTTACAACAGATATATGATAAAAGAGATAATGATAAAATAATGGTATTAGATAATTAATAGATACAACAGATTATAAGATTAACAGATTAAAATTAATACCACACATAATATTTAAAAAAATGACTAACTTACTAAAATGATAAGTTTTTGTTATACAAAAAAGCAAATGGCAAGTATAATTACTTTTTATTTATACATACAAATTTATACATTTGTGATTATATTAATGTATGTGTGTTTATGTTATTTGTGGTTATGTTAATGGTATACGTGATAGTGACACATGTGTCATAGGGTGGCTCTTAAAACAACATTTTTGAAAAAAACCTGTTCCTACCCCTTTACTTTGTTCTATATAATACTAAAACACTAGGTTTAAAATTTTTTTGAACAAAAAATTATTTTAGGGGTAGCTCAAGACCCTTAAAAATTTGACTGGTCCCTAAAATTTTGAAAACAAAAGTTCTTCTAAATTATGTCAACCTGGTACTCAAAAGAAGCAAAATTATATAAAAACTTTAAAAATATTAATCAATTTACAAAAAAATAACTTTTTTCTTAAATAAATGCATAAAAACTATTGTTTTTAAGCTGAAAATAAAAAAAGTTATTATTTTCAAGTTTTAAAAAAATAGTTTTTTTATACATGCTTTTTTTGTAAAGTGATTAATATTTTTAAAGTTTTTATATAATTTTGTTCAAAAAAATTTTAAACCTAGTGTTTTAGTATTATATAGAACAAAGTAAAGGGGTAGGTAAAGGTTTTTTTCAAAAATGTTGTTTTAAGAGCCACCCTAATGTGTTACATATACATATACATATGACACATATACATTGTCATATGTATATGTATATGTAACACATTAGGGTGTAAAAAATACGTAAAAAACATTGAAAAAAAAAATGCTTTGCAAACAACTGAAACTTTTGAACATTTAAAAAATTTTTTTGAATTTAAAAAATAATTTAAAACATTTCTTAGCACATTTTAAGCAAGATCTGCAATAAAATTAGAGCTGATAAATCTTTCTCAGTTTTCAAGGAGAATTATTATTGTTCATTTTACTTTGATTTATCAGTAGTTTTAATAAATAATTATTTGTTTGTTGTTGGTTTTTTGTTTTTTAATTTATTAAGTCTGTTTGGATTTTAAAGAAGGTAAAAATGAATGGTTTGCGTGTGTATGTGTGTATGTGTGTGTGTGCACACTTTCAGTTAGGAAAAATATAAAAGGAATAGAAGTAATAAAAGTTTTTCTTTTACTAAATTAAAACCATGTTTCAACAGTAAGTAAATTAATAAAGCAATGACAAAGACAAGTAAAAATAAAAACATTCTTCTTTTGATTGCTTTTGTCAATGCTTTATTAGTTTGCTTATTGTTGAAACAAAGTTTTAATTTAGTAAATTTGTATGATCAATCGCCTGATAACTTGTTTAAACTAAAAAATTTGTTAGAATATCGATTTAGAAAATTAAAATATTGTAATACAGAAAACCAGAGACAAGTCGGTTCAAATGGAGTCTGCAAAAAGAAGATGGATTTCATTTTTAACAGAATGAATGAAAACTAGTTTTTGTAATTTGTAATATGAATGAGAACTTTTTTAATTTATAAATTAAATTTCTTTCATTTATAAATGAAATAACACTGCATTGCAAAATTTAAAAGTACTATTTTGCATAGTTTTCATGTTTTTTTTAATTTTACTATCTTATTTCTATGCTTTTTGTTTTTTAATTTTATTTCTGCAATTGCAAATAAATTAAATTTGTCAACATTTAATTTTAGAACGTGGAAATAGTATTTTCAATCATGTTATAAATAATATTGCATAAGTGTGTTTTAGTATTTTTATTTTTTAATTTTATACTTTTATGGTATATGTTTTGAACATAAAAGTAATAATGATGATATTGTTGTTTTGAAAACCCTAATGTACCAGTTTATCATAAATTATAATAAAGTCAATTTGAGTAATAGAAATAATATAATTACTTTTTTTTAATAATAGAACTGAATTATAAAATTATTTTAGAATATAGATATTATAAGGTATTGTAAGCATTAATTAAGCAGATTTCTAATCAAATTATTCACATAATTTAGTTGTTTGATTAGAACATAATAATGAGTAATAATAATAGAATAGTCTGTGGCCACACTGGCTACACACACATTGGGGGTAGAAAGAAAACATATGTGAGCATTTTAATTAAACCAGCAAGCCTAGTAAGCAAAATGGAAAGATAGAACAAATTTTGCAATGACGCTATGTCAAAAAGTGAAACATGAACTGCCAAGCATATTAAGAAATATAGAAAATCTCCAGTTGAAGTCAAATACAAATTTTTAAATGACACAGTCATGTCAAAAGAAATCATGATGGAAACAAACCAAAGTAAAGCAACATGCAAATTTAAAAACTTTATTTCAAGTAAGCATTGTAATAGTACAAATGTCACAAACATTATTTCAGACCCTTTAAAACATTCAGAACCAATTTCTAAAAGTGGTAAATCCTGTTGAATGTTTGATAGCATGAAACAATGTGAAAAGGTATCAATTTTTTTTTTTGCGTAGTAGTTTTTAATTGTTTATCTCAGATTAATAATATTATATGATGCACATCTATCTATTTACGCAATTTGGTCACCCATGAGTTTAATTGATAATAATTACTGGAAAACTTTTTTAAATAACTTATGCCCAGCTTATCAGCTTCCATCAAGGTTTGAATTGTCAAACAAACTTTTGGATAAAGAATTCAATAGAGTATCAAGCAATGGTAAAGAATTAATTGCCATAGCAAATTCTGTAGGACAGTGTGATGGAGTAATATTAGGTGAGTATTAAATTAATAAATTTAAGCAAAAATACTGATGTATTATTTATGCAAATAATATAAAAATTAAAACTTTTTACATTTATGCAGAGATGAAGCAGTTATCAACTTTGTGTTCACATTGGTTTGCCTATTTTAAGGAAATCACTGCCTTGTAAAGTTTACATAAATGTATATTTGTTTTTAAGAATATATGATAAATAATTTTTTTTTTTTTTTAAATTGTTTTAAACTCTCTCCCAACTCTTAACTTCACATTTAAAACTTTTTCTAATTTTATAACTGAACAGTTTGTTAGGGTATTAAAGGAAATTATTCCTGAAAAAGTCTTCGGAATAGTAACAGACAATGCAGCAAAACATGTAAAGGAAATGGAAGCTATTAAAAAACAACTATCCTCTTCTTAATTTCTATGGATGTATATCTCATAGTCTCAATTTGCTTTTTAACGATTTTTTAAAAATGCCTACTCTTTGTGTGTTAATGTCACAAACAATAGATATTGTAAAGGAAATCAAAAACTCTCACACATTAGGTGCAATATTTAAAGAAAATCAAAAATTAACAGTTGATTCAAACATTTCATTAAAACTACCCATAAAGACCAGGTAATGGTTATTTTTATACAATTAACTAAAAAATAGTTTTATATAGTAATCTATTTTATTTCTAATTTTATATTATTAAATTAGAATATGTGATTAAAATTTATTTATTATTAGATGGGGTTCCACAGAGACGTGTCTTGATAGTTTACAGAAAAATATTAAGCCTTTAAAATCTTTGGCTATCTCTGAGCGATGTGTTTTGAATTCTGCAACAAAAAATAACTTGTAGATATTTTTTGTGAAAAGGTTCAAGGATTTTTAAAGTTGCTAGCACCAATAGTTGATGCAATCAAGAAAACAGAAGCTGACAGCCTAATGTTGTCGTCTATAGTTAAAATCTTTAATAATTTTAATCAAAACATACTAGGCTGTCCTTTAACAAAAAAAGAGGAAGTAAAAATGAAAGATCTATTTCTTAAAGAAAAAAATTTTGCTTAACAAAAATTCATATGGTTGCTAATCTACTTGAGCCCAAATATCAAAGAAGGTATTTAATTGGGGAACAAAAGATTAAATTATTAGTAACTTTTTTATTAAACCAAGTAAAACCATTAACACAATATCTAAATTTTTTAACAGATTGATGCATGTGAAGTAATTTTATGAATAAACTCAATTGCAGTAAACTCACCTAATAAATAGACATTTTGATGGCTGATTTAGTAAATTACAAATGTAAAGGAGGAGTTTTATGAAAACTTTTATATGGACAGCTATTGACCTAATGTTTGGTCCAAACCGTTGGAAGGGATTATATTTATCTACTGAACTATCAAAAGCAGCAGCAATAATTCTTCAGCTTCCTGTTACAAGTGCTGGTCACAAAAGAAGTTTTAGCAGTTATGCAAATATTCACAGTGCCAAACGAAACAGATTATAAAATGAAAAAGCAGCAAAACTAGTGTTTGTATCGTAAAAATTAAAACTTGAAGCAATGAATATGTGTGCAACACAACAACCAATTTTGACTAAAGAACCAATAAGTATTTCAGATAAATCTCATAAATCAATATATGTTTCAGATGAAATCTGAAACATCTGAATAAGATTCTTCTGTAGATAAGTTTTAAATAAAAAACTTATAAACTGATTTTATCAATTTTTGAATTCAAATTTTGAAAAGAACAAATAATTTGTTAAATATTTTAGCAATAAAAAAAATTAGCAATTTAACTTTTGTGAGCTCTGTTCACACTTTAATAAAATTAGATTAATTTTAATATAATCTAATATAGAATACAAAATACTTAAACAAAACTAAATAGAAATATTTTAAATAAGTTGGAAACATTTAAAAAAAGTTAAAAGTAAGTAAACAAAAACACTAAAAGGATCTAAAACTTATTTCACACAAAAAAAACACCATTATTTGGGTAAAAAAAACATGTTTTTATGCATCTCTAGGTAAAGCTATCAGTCACTATCACCTGATCAATTTTTTTTTTAACTATCACCTGATCAATATTTTATCTGTTATTAGCAAGGCCTTTTAGTCTTTGATTAATAAATTTCTAACATCCTATCTTGAGTCAAATAACTTACTGTCAGACAATCAAATTAGACAATCAGGGTTTTCAATCCACTCGCTCTAAGGCTAACTGCTGCGAAAGATTCTATTGTGCATTAGATGGAGGCGGATAGGCTAGGGCTTTTGCTCTTGGCATATCTAAGGCTCTCAACAAAGTTTGGCATGCTGGTTTTTTCCATTACCTTGCTCTTTATGGTGTATTTAGAAAAGTTTTTGAGTTTAAATTATTTCTTTCTAACCATCTTATTAAAGTGATCTTAAAAGGCCAACACTCTTCTTCATTTCCAGTAACTTCAGGACACTTACTTTTATTCCTTGATTTGTGTCTTGTCTCTAACCCTAACTTGTGTTCAGTATCTCTGGTTGTTCCAATCATAGAAAATGAAAAACTCTGGAGAACATTCTGACTCTTCTAACTATCACCCAATCAATCTTTTATCTGTTATTAGCAAAGTCTTTGAGTCTTTGATCAACAAATTTTTAACATTCCATCTTGAGTCAAACAACTTACTATCAGCAATCAATAGGATTTTCGATCCTCTTACTCTATGGCTGAATAGCTAACTGACGTGATTAAAAGATTTTATTGTGCATTAGATGGAGGCGGAGAGGCTAGGGCTATTGCTATTGACATATTCAAGGCTCTCAATAAAGTTTGGCATGCTGGTCTTTTTAATAAGCTTACTTTTTGCAGTGTATTTAGGAAAGTTTTTGAGATTAAATTATTTCTTTCTAACCATCTTATTAAAGCGATCTTTAAAGGCCAACACTCTCTTCATTTTCAGTATTTTCTGGGGTACCTCGAGGTTCTATCCTTGGTCTTGTTTTGTTTCTTTTCTACATTAACAATCTTCCTAAAAACATAACATCTAAAGTGGCCCTATTTGCTGATGACACAACTATATAATATTGTCTTGACAAAAAGTCTTCCCTTTTTGATTGCTTAGAACAGGTCACTCCTTCTTGGATTATCATTCATTACTGACCTGTCATGGAAACCATTTATACAATCGACTGCTAAATTAGCATCAGCTAAAGTTGTTTCTCTTTATTGTGCTTGCATTTTCCTATTCCTGATTCCATTCTCTACCTCTACAAATTTCTTATTTACCTCTGTATTGTTCTAATATTTGGGCTGGTTCTTATAATGATGTTCTTTCTTTATTAAAAAAGGTCCAAAAACCCATTGTAAACATAACTGGACCTGCTTTTATCATTCATGCTTGACTTGTCATTCAGCAAAGTCTCATTCTTTTACTGTATCTTTCCATGCATGCTCTAAAAACCTTTGTTTGTCTAGTTTTTTTCCCTGCACTTTAACTCTTTGGAACTCTATCATATCTTCATGTTTTCCTGACTCATACAATCTGCAACTGTTCAAGTCTTTCGTCTATTTTTCCTTGCTCTGTAACTCTATTCTATTTTTCTAGTAACTCCTAACTTAATAGTGGTTGCTTGCAGCCTTGTTGGAAGTGAATCAGAACTTAAAAAAATAAAATAAAATAGATCATCAAAACAATCATGATTATTCATGAAAAATCCTCACTATACCCTCCTAATTAAGGAAAACCAATTTTTTTTTAAGAAAAATTCTTTATCTTGAATACAACCATAAACTATACCTAGGTTTCAAATTTTATCCAAGTATATTTTGGCATTCAAAAGATTATAAAGTTTAGAACCCCCTCATTTTTTGAAGATTCAAAATTTTTAGAAAAAAGCTAAAAAATAGAAATAGATGTGGCAGTTTTCAGTTTCTATTTCATGTGAACCTCCTGGAAAAGTAGTTTAAGATACTCTGAAGAAAAAATAATTTCTAAAAATAACCTCTAAAAAAGAGCAATGTTCTGTACTGTTTTATAATCTATTGATAATTGACTCTTAAATTTCATCATCAAATTTATCTAGATTAACAACACCTAACCCTTCAACATATCTAAAAACAGCACAGAAACTTTCTCTGTTTTATGTATAGTAAACTACAAACAGAACACAACATTAAAAACACTTGATGTGATCAATTGAAATAGTTTAAAAAGCTTTATTATTGAAGAAGATTAATTAAACTTTTCAAAACATGTAATTAATTTCAGTTAAAAAAGCCATGTTGTTCTGTGTTTTTTTTAATCAATATTTTTGTTATGCAACTTGCCAGACCTAATTTTTTTGGTTACAATTTTCATTCATTTTTCTGTTGTGATTCCATTATCTTTTAAAATTAGATGTAAGGTAACATAATAATTCTTACGGGAGCAAGTTACAATGGTTTACTTAAGTGCCATTAAAATTGATTGATGTGAACATTTTATTAGAACTACTTTCTTACGCTTTCATTTTTCTGAGTTTATTAAATTTCAACCGACTTAAAGAAAACTTTGTGGGACACTGATTTTCATTATTTTTACAAATTATAATGTGCATTATGTACATAGGTTAAATTTAAAATTTTAGACTTCCAAGTGCAATTGTTTAGAAATTATAACCAAATAAACAAGACACAGTGGCTCCCATTAATTTGCAAATGGTCAAAATAAACTACTTAAAATCTTTTAACTTTTTTCTCTTTTTCAACAAGTGTCTCATTTTTTCTAAGTCTATTTTCTGGATAGTTCTTTCTAAAAAAAAGTGGTTTTATTTAAAAACTTTGGCATATAAACTTGTCGAATGGTCACACACTAGCAGTGAATGCCTAAGGAAAAATGAAGATAATTAGAATAGAGGAGAACAGACTCACTACAAATAAAAAGACTCACTACAAATAGCCAAAACACAACCATACCCAAATTTGTTAAGCAGCATTTTTTTGATGATATAATATTGAATATGTAGATCTACTGTACAATATAAATAAAAATAACTAAATCAAATCACTAACTAAATCACCAAAAGAAAACATGAAAACACGATAAATAAAAATTCTAATAAAAACACTAAATTAAAACTAAAACAACTCAAGTAAGTGAAACAAAATATGAAACAAAAAACACTTATAAAATTCTTTTCAAGACAATTAAAACAAATAAAAAGTTTTAATATTAATAAACCCAAAACAATCAGTAATCAATATACCTTATTAAAAAACTAAAAAAAATCAACAAAACACAATAGTCTTCTTTCAACCCTAGCACTGGCACAACAACTATTAAATAATATATGATAATGGAAAAGAAATTGCAAAAATTGTTACTTGGAAAAATGTAAAAAATTTTTATATATGCTTTTTTATGTGCCGCCTGAATAATAAATTGAATAATTGTCTTGCAATGGGTGGAGTCGGTCAACAATATTTCAGTGCTTTTTTATGACTTTATAAATAAGTTTTTCAACTTTTCCAAATGTTGTAACTATTGGTAAAACTCACTCTTTTTTTTTTTTTTATCTGTTATAAACAAGCTCGGATTGTGTATATCATAGTGCTTTATTAAACCCTTTGTTAATTGATTGAATAACTTTTTGATAATTGTTTGGTCCATGAAATTAATAGAATCAGTAGAACTAATTAAAGTAAATTTGATAGTGCATTCATAAATTCGAAAACTTGCGTTGATTTTTCCAGAGGCCCATGAAAATAAAAAATATGTCATCTAAATCTAATAAATCATTCATAGAAAGAAACTCTGAAAATTAGTCAATTATTTTCTCATTTTCTCATCAATTCTTCCCAAAAAAAAATTAGCATAGGACATGACCATACATGTTATTCCTATCAATTGTGAAAAGTGATCTGTCTAAAATTGATAGTTGATGTAGGTTAGGATGGTTTCTAATATAATGTCAATAAAAGCAATAGGTAGGCATTTGATGGGTCTCTTATATGGCAGTGCTCTCATTATATAAAATTTCATGGCATCAATTCAGTCAGAATCAGCGTAATCTTGAAACCATAACCACTGATCTCCATAATAAATTTTAAAATTTATTATAGAGACACTGATCTCTATAATAAAGTTATTATAGAGATCAGCATCTCTATAATAAAGTTATTACAGAGATACTGATCTTTATAATAAAGTTATTATAGAGAAACTGATCTCTATAATAAGGTTATTATAGAGATACTGATTTTTATAATAAAGCTATTATAGAGATACTGATTTTTATAATAAAGTTATTATAGAGATACAGATCTCAATAATGAAGTTATTATAGAGATACTGATCTTTATAATAAAGTTATTTTAGAGATACTGATTTTTATAATAAAGTTATTATAGAGATACTGACCTTTATAATAAAGTTACTATAGAGATCAGCATCTCTGTAACAAAGTTATTATGCAGATACTGATCTGTATAATAAAGTTATTATAGAGATACTGATCTCTATTATAAAGTTATTACAGAGATACCAATCTCTATAATAAAGTTATTATACAGCCTGTTATATTGCATAATAAAGTTATTGATTATTATTAAAGAAATTAAATTATTGAAAAGAAAAATATTGCATAAATATTTAAAAAAAACAATTTAGTCTTTTTAATGTAGTAATTTTTAATCATTTTGTGCATTGATAAGTAAGTTTAAAAAAAAAAAACTTTAAAACACTTCTTGGTAAAAAATAAAAACAAAAAAAATTAGGCAAATAAAATATTCCATTGCAATGGGAAGGTTAAATTTAACTTACTCATAATTTAAAATAATTTAAAAAAATAATATTTTAAAAGATTTTCAGCAAGACTTGGAAAAATAGTTTCAAACCTTTAAATTTATCATAAAAAATACAAGCCTACTAAAAAAAATTTAAATAACACATAGCACAAAAATTTAAATATAGCTTTAAATTTACACAAAATACTTATTATAAGTCGTTTTTTATTTTATTTAAAACCATCACGTAACATGAAAACTTTTAAAAAGATCAACGATTAAAATTCATAACATAATGATTTTTTATTTCATTAAAATTGTTAAATAATCAGCTGTGGTCAAATTGTAAAGAAAAAAACTATAAGCTTGGTCTACATGCTACAGCATGCAAATGCACGCCTGAAATAGTGTGAAATTTTCAACAATTTTTTTACACTTTTTAAATTGTGAACCAAAAAAATTTATTATTATTAAAACTAGTAATGCTTGAGCATCATTTTTAATCTAATAAATGAAAATTTTTATTAAAAACAGAATTAACAAATTTTTTTATTTGCGTGTCTAAAAGCTCAATTAAAGACATGTAAATAAATTTGAAGATGTTTTATGAATTAAATTAAATTTAAGTAAAAAAAGTTCCATATGATCACACTTTGGTTTTAACTGTTTGTAATTAAGTTTTAAAAATAAACTTTAATTGTTTTTTATTTTCCAAATAAATACTAATTTTTATTTTAAAAATTTTATAAAAATAAATTCATAAAAGATCAATTGATAACATAAATAAACTATTTTAAATAAATTATTAGTCTTAATCTTACATTGCAAATAGATTTTAGAGAAAATATAAAAATTGAAAAACAACTTGTAAAAACAATCTTTTGAAATATTCAACACAACTCAATTTAAGCAGAAAAACCTTAAAATTATCTTTAATGTTGATTTACTATGTTTGATTGTAAGGTAATATATGTTTTTACAGATAGAATTTTAATATATACACAGTTAAAAACTTAAAACAATTTTGTAATATTTGTGAATCAAAACTTTTCAAAAAGAATGATCTTTATAAAATTTTAGCTCAGAAATTATGATAACAGTCATTACACATAGGTATGTATTTTCATTACTGTTATGTTAGTACTTTTGAATGTCCTCTAAATTTATTATACAAAATACACTTACAGAAATTTTAAGCAAGAAAATCAATATAAAAAGTAGCAGTAAAAATGAAGTAAAATTTATTTTACACAAATCAAAAGCAATAAGAATAATCAACATAAAAAACCCTTAAAACTTAAAAACTTTATCTGTACTAAACTTTTAACAGTTATTATAATTAATAGTTATATAAGATGCTAAAACAATAAAATTTATTATTTCATTAGTTTCTGCGATAACCTATAAAATTTTTTTTTCTGAACATTTATCAATTAAAGAAGAAAACAACCTCATAGAAGAATAGCATAACTAAAGAAAGCACAAACCTGCAAGGTCCCGAAGCTCAGAGGGGCCCTGCAAAGATTTACAAATCTTAATCAAATTTTTATTTCTTTTTTAACTATGAAGCTTGTTTAGATATAGTTAAAACTTTAAAAGAAATTTCTTTATAATTATTACAACAGAATTACCCAGATAACTCAAAAAATTTTTTCCATCCTAATTAATTTATTCAATAATTTTTACTAATAATGATATCATAGAAACAACTATAACAAAGAATTTAGCCAAAATACTGCTCATCAAATACAGCTTTATAGAATGCAACTTTCAGATGTAAACATATCAATATTGCCATTGATGACAATACCTGTGACGGTTTCTACTGCAGAAAGATCTTTCAGCACAAACATTAGAAAGCACAAACATTAGAATGAGATACAGTAATTGCAGAATTTTAGAATAAGAAGACAAGAAAAATTCATAATTAAAGTAGTTGAGTAATTAAAAATATTCTTAGAACATTCTTTAATTTTTTTCCTATTCTTGATAGCATTCTAAGAATTACCATTTCTAAAGATAGTATAGCAATTATGAATTAAAATATTCATAGTCATTTTGAGACATGTAAAATCAAAAATGAGTTAAGTTAGTATTTTATATTAAGTATGTTTCCCTCGATCATAACTTCAATGTTTGAAATTCGACATCAATTTTATTTAACAAAAAATGAAGAGAAAAATCTTCTACAATTTTCGATTTTTTCAATATTGATTTACATGGAACATTGGTTTCGGGCTCCCATTTCTTCATCTGCTCCTCACAATTACCTGACACTGATTAGGAAATTGAATAAATTCAAAATATTTGACAAAGAAGTAGCTGAATCTGCCATAAAAGCCATTGCAGGACATTTATGGTATTTAACTGAAGACCTTGTGAGTCTCTCTTTTTTCAGTAATGATGTTGATAACCAAACTAAAGAAAAAACATTGATTGCGCTTGAAAAGCCAGCCAATAAAACCCAGATAAAAAGGGTTAAAGGTAAAGGATTAATGGATAAAATTGTAAGCATGAACTTAGATGACTTTGTAACAAATAGATCAAAATATCTATTTGAATTGCTTGGAAAAAATTGGGCATTTATGAAGGAACATTGCCCAGACAAGTAGAGTACAATAATGGAATACCAGGATGCACATAAAATTGTTAATTCTATGAAAGTTGTAAATGACACAGTTGAACGAGCAGTGAAACTGGTTTCAGATTACACAAAAATCTTGACAAAAGATCAAACTCAATTGCAATATATTTTACAAATTGTGGAAGAACATCGGCGTCAAATTCCAGATATGCGAAAGTCTACAATTGTTAACGCATTAATAAAAACAAGTGAACAACCTGAATCAAACATTGATTAAAATCATATAAATAACACTAAACCTGAATAAAATAATTAAAATTTTGTAGTAATGAAAAAAATTAAAAAGTAGATTCATTTTTACTTTACATTGACCCTTAAATCTGATAATATCAAGCTCATTGAGCAACCTCTAGATATGAAAATATCCTAATAATATTTTGCACAGTATATTTTTTAATTAAAAGGAACACAATAAAGGGTTGAGAGTTCAATTTCGAGCACTTTGATTTTTTTTTGTCGCCCTAATATATATATATACATATATATATATATATACATATATATATATATATATATATATATATATATATATATATATATATATATATATATATATATATATATATATATATATATATATGTATATATATTATATATATATATATATATATACATATATATATATATATATATATTAGGTCTACCGTAAAGTTCGGTCAATATTTTTATAATCAATTTTCAATGCGTTAGCACATGTTTATTTGTTGCATGTTCTGCTAATTTTATCATTTAATATATTTATAAAGATGTAGCAAATTAACTCAAACAAATTTATTTTAATCTTCATTATGAAGTGATAGTGTAAACATGGCTACTGATAAAATTCATTTTTGTCAGTAGCCATTGAGCCATTGTCACGCTCGCATAACTCAATAAAACAACAACAAATGTTTCTAAATACCTATCTTTCTACCTATATATATATATATATGTATATATATATATATATATATATATATATATATATATATATATATATATATATATATATATATATATATATATATATATTTATATATATATATATATATATATATATGTATATATATATATATA